>NW_026061560.1:0-242441 GCF_024217435.2 Syngnathus scovelli | reverse complement strand
GGCCTCAACACGCTTGTGCGAGTCTTCCCACCTCCAGCTCCAGGATGCGGAACTCAAGCAGTTCGTTTTGGTCTCGGATATCCTGGATGTGCTCTTTCAGACGCGCTTCTTCCGCCTCCATCCGCCTGACCTGAAAAGACAGTCAGACCTCATCTGCGGGGCTTCCCGACAGGTGTGACGCCAAGCGACTCCGCCCAGCGCCTTTCTTTCCGTCACCTTTTCGGCCAACTGCTGATTGCTCTGACGCAGCAGCTGCTTCTCCTCCACCCACTTGACATTCTAGAAGAGACAAACGCGTGGACAGCTTTGGAATGTTGTGTCATTTTCATTGGTTGACTGGAAAATGACATTTGCTTTTCTCCGCATTTTCCCATTGATGAGCTTACCTGTCCTTGTTGCTTCAGCGCTGACTCCAGATCTGCTACTCTGCTTTGATAGTGACCCATTTCTACCATCAGCTTTTCTCTGGTCTGAAAGGAGGAGGAGGGAGGCTCCTCCTCCTCCTTTCAGACCAGAGAACACCCGAGGCTGGGTGAGAACGGGGAGGCTGCGACCCGGCCGGGGGTTGCGGGAAGGGGCGCCACCTTGATCTCCTTCTCGGCGTCGTAGTCCCCTTCGCTGGTCTGGGCTAGCAGAGCGTAGGCTCATTGCAGCGCTTGATATTCTTGCGTCAGCTGGCGGTAGCGAAGCTCCGCCTCTTCATGCACACACCAATGCAACACAGCACTAGTACCAGAATCAGTCAGACCGGCGACAAAGCACCCGCGACGCAAAGACGAGTCCGATTCCAGGCTGAAGAGGAATGTTTGGTGCCAATACGCTGGCAGAAATGGCGGGCTACCTCTTCGGGTTCCGTGTCGGGGGTTCTGTCGGTGTGAAAAGACAAGGACGATCCGTCCGGGTCCACCAACACGTCTTCGTCGTAGCCGTAAAATGTTTCGATGACCTGCGGCCGCGGAAGCAAACATCTCTCTGAACAAACTGAAGCGACACCTCACGATGAATCGACGAGAGGAACGATAGCGAGAAAAAGGCCATTTCATCTTGCGCAACACCAAGCAGCCGCAAACAAACAGACTCACCTTGCAGGACCTCACGCTTTGTTCCTCCTCAGAGATTCTCGACGTCGGTATCGTAGCAGCAAATCTCTCTCCTGTCGACACAAATAATCCGCCTTTGAGATTCTTTGGATGCAAAGGGAACGAACGGCTCCGGCGCAGAAACAAACGCGACTCACAATGACATTTCTGACATGAGCTCCTGTCTCCAGAGCCTGAAAAACACGTCACCGGCGATGATTGGAGGGACGCTCGTCTTTTCCAAAAGTGACAACTACAGGGTGTGTCAGGGTTTTCCAGATTATCTTTATCGTATCATTGTGTTGCTTTGACTTTGACTGCGACCTGTAATAAATAATATTATTTATCCCTTATTTATCCCTATCGCTTATCCCTTCCTACACAAAGTCGTAAAACACCCCTTGCTATGTTTTGACTAGAGGTCAAGGGCTTCCTCTATTCAATCCACTCTTACACCCACCCTGTTTCTCTTAATTAAAATGCTCGTGCAGGAGCCGAGAGTCAGACTTCATTCGTACAACGGATGGACTCTCCACCTGCAGGTGTCCAAAAGAACTTACTTGTCTCCCGTGTGGTTCTTGCAAAATAAGTTGGAGCGAGCGCAACTCTAACAGGGTGCATTTTGCCACTAGCTGCCTACGGACAATGACGTCGCGCTCGCGGCTCATGGTTGACGGGCTGAGCAGCCGGGCAAGTCCGTCGTTTTCAGCGCACAGCGAGTGGCAAAGGCGCTGACAAAACGGGAGCTTTGAGCTGCTGAAAACGGCAAAACAAGTCTAAAGCGTGTTCAAACGCGTGCGCACAATGCTCCTGCTTGAAAGGTCGGAATTTAAGGGGCCAATTTTTTGGATGGCGGCCGCCGGCCAAGCTTTGGACGGAAAAGGTTTCCTGGCGACAGCGAGCGAGCGCGGCGCTGCCGTACGTGCACCGAGTCGCCTGCCTGAAGACCTTGGACAAGTCGTCGATGATGTGCCGCTGCTCCACAACTTGAAGGAACTCCATTTCACCGTCCTGCTGGCCGCAACCGCGGTCCAGGTCATTGAGCGAACTAGGCCTTCTCTGTGGAACACAAATGCAGTGGACTCTGTTGGCACGCCGCCGTTGTCCGCGTCGACTTACCAAGCTTGCCATCTCCTCGTTCTCCTGGGTGACAAAGCGCACTTTGTTTTCAAGGCGACACAGCACCAGCGAGAGTTCTTCATTCTTCCTGCTCAGGCGTTTGTTTTTGTACAGGAGTGGCAGAAACTGGCTTTCTGTTTCTCTCAGTCGCTTTAGCTGCAAGCATGAAGTGCGGGATGTGAAAGACGCACAACACGCGGGCCAGAACGTATCCATTTCTTTTGCATCGGTTTGAACGGAATCGTGGCTTTGGCTCCCAATAAAAGACATCTACCAGGCAACCGACTCGCCGCGCCGCTCAACTAATAAGCAAGCGCAATGGGTGCCTCGCTGGATGGCGCGCATCAAACGTAGCACAAACCTTCAAGCGTGCCGTCAATAAATTACCAGTTCATTGCGCTCTTCAGAAAGCAGGGCGTTTCGATCCTCCAGTTTCCTGATGACTGCGCTGAGCTCAGCGATTTTCAGATGAAACCGTCGCGTGTCCCGATCCTCCTGAGACTGAAAACGCCCCGCAACACACACACACAAGCACTCGTTCAAAGTTCAAAACTGTTTTTGTGCTACCTTCCTCCAGCAACGAACTAAGTCATGCGTACTGCAAGTGTGTGATGAGGTGGCTTACGCAATGAAGAGGATTGCTAGTAGCGGCGTTGACCCCACTTCCAGGGTAGTTTAGGCCCGCCCTTTGGGAATCCCTCAGGGCAGCGATCTGCTGCTCGGCAGCCTGAGTCTGCAGCTGAAGGCGGTGGACGTGGCCGGCCCCAGGGCTTCATCCAAAACACTAACCGCTCTGTCTTTCAGCTTGATCTCATCCGTCTGGATGTACAAACGGGGAGCGCTCAGGCAGGCGGGCAAACTCATTTGCCAGAATTGTGACAAAAACAAAGAGAGCAACCGGCCAATTTTTTTCTTGAATCGACTAGAACACCTTTGCTGTGACAAAAGCGAAGCGAGCAACCGGACATTTTCTTCTTGTGAAATAGAATAGAATAGAATGCCTTAGGTGTCATTGCACTGCAGGTATACAACGAAATTGGGAACATAGCCACGCACCGCGCATCTGATCAGTCCTACCAGTCGGCGGATCTCCCTCTCGCAGTCTCTCTTGGTTCGGCTCAGCTCCTCCCGATGCTGGTGATGAGCCGATCGGAGCTCGGCCGCTCGGGACTGCCAGGCCTGCTGGGCCGCTGCCAGGGCTTCTTCCGCGCTCCTGATGGAGGCGACACCGCTCGGTCTCCCGACACCGCCGCGTCTCCTCCACCTCCGCCAGCAAAGCGCCCCCCCTCCTCACCTGAGCAGACATTGCGCCACACCGGGCCGTTGAGACCGCAACGGAGCGCCGCGACGCTTACTGGGGACAAGCTACACAATACGGTAGCGGCCGCATCGAAGCCCGACGTGGCGTGCGGATAGTCAGACACGGATAGAGCGGATCACCTTGTCCATGGAGCCGTCCCTCAGGCTGAGGACCAAGGCATTCAGTCGCTGGATCTCTCCATCTTTGATTTTGATCACTCTCATCAGCTCCATTTCATGCTGCCGCAGTAATGTCTCCCTGGTAATGGCTAACTCTTTCTGCTTCTCCTCATGGAGTTTGCTTTTGAGTTCCGTCATGGCGGCGGTGGCACGGTGGTGCTCCGCCCGCAGGTCCTGACTTCTCTCTCTCTCCAGACAGCTGACCTGACATGACTTAGACTTAGACTTAGACAAACTTTATTGTCATCTTGTCTGCACATGGTGCATACAAAACGAAATTCCGTTGCATACGTCTTACAACAAAGTAGTGATATTGCAGTTGAATAGAAGTAACATATCCTATGAAAATATATATATATATACATATACTGTATATATATATATATTACAAATAAGTATAAAGTGCAGCAGTGCTAATTATGCAATAGTGCAAGTAGGCAAAACAGTATTCAAGAGTGTGCAGAGGAATGCTAAACCATGTATTAAACTTCTATTTAAAGGGTTTACACAAGTTCAGTAAAGTTGGTAGTGCGAGATAGTGCAAGATAGAGGTCCGTAGTGTCATAAAGTACAGTTCTGTGAATGTGTGATGCAGAGTTCAGTTTAGAGCTCAACAGTTCTAATGTTCAACAGTCTGATGACAGCAGGGAAAAAGCTGTTGCAGAACCTGGTGGACCTGCAGCGGATTGTGCGAAACCTCTTCCCAGAGGGCAGCAGGGAGAACAGTCCATGGTGGGGGTGTGATGGGTCATTGATTATGTTACGGGCACGGGACATGCAGCGCTGAGATGAAATGTCCTGAATGGAGGGAAGAGGAGCCCCTATGATCCTCTCTGCTGTCCTCACCACTCTCCTCACGTTCTTCCAATCGGAGGCGGTGCAGCCTCCACACCACACAGAGAGTCAGCTTGTCAGAATGCTCTCTATGGTGCTCCTGTAGAACGTCCTCATGATGGGTGGGGGCAGGTGGGCTCTCCTCATCCTCCGCAGGAAGTACAAGCGCTTCTGTGCCCTCTTGATCAGTGCCGTAGTGTTCATAGTCCAGGTGAGGTCTTCTGTGATGTGGACCCCCAGGAATTTGGTGCTGCTGACCACCTCCACAGCTGAGCTGTTGATGATCAGTGGAGCGTGGTGAGGCTGGTTTTTCCTGAAGTCGACGATGATCTCCTTCATCTTCTCCACATTCAGGATCAGGCTGTTGTCTCTGCACCAGCCCACCAGCTGCACCACCTCCTCTCTGTAGTCCAGGTCGTTGTTGTCTCTGATGAGCCCCACCACCGTTGTGTCGTCTGCTGACTTCACGATGTGATTGGTGGTGAACCTGGGGACGCAGTCGTGTGTCATCAGGGTGAACAGCAGGGGGCTCAGGACGCAGCCCTGAGGGGAGCCTGTGCTGAGGGTGATGACATCAGAGGTGTTCTGTCCGACCCGGACTGACTGAGGTCTGTTGGTGAGGAAGTCTAGCAGCCAGTTGCGAAGGGGGGTGTTGAAGCCCAGGTGTTCCAATTTTCCTACTAGATGCTGTGGGATGATGGTGTTAAACGCTAAGCTGAAGTCCAGGAACAGCATCCGAACATGGGTGTTCTTCTCCTCCAGGTGAGCCAGGCTCAGGTGAAGAACGGAGGAGATGGCGTCCTGAGTGGAGCGGTTTTGCCGGTCGGCAAACTGGAACGGGTCAAATAATGGGGGGAGTCTGGAAACGATGTGATCTTTAAGCAGCCTTTCGAAGCACTTCATCATGACCGGAGTCAGTGCAACAGGCCGGTAATCATTAAATGAGGTGATTTGAGGTTTCTTCGGCACCGGAATGATGGAGGCAGTCTTAAAGCACGCTGGCACTGTGGCTTGGCCCAGCGAGAAAATGTCTGTGATGACCCCAGCCAGCTGACTTGCACATTCCCTGAACACACGCCCAGGAATGTTGTCGGGGCCAGGGGCCTTACGGGGGTTGACTCTCCTCAGGGTCTTCAACACATCGGCGGAGTCAAGGCAGAGTACCTCCTCTTCCTGATGGGGGACAGTTTTAACTGCTGGAGTGCCGTTTAGTGCCTCGAACCTCCCAAAGAAGTTATTTAGACCATTTAGAAAGTCAGCATCAACTTCACCCACCTTGAGTTGTAGTCTGTAATCGCCCGTATGCCTTGCCACATACTCCTGGTGTTGTTGGCGTCGTGGAAACGATCCTGAATTTTTCGACTGTGGTCTCGCTTCGCTACCCTGATGGCACGGTTCAAGTTGGCTCTCGCTGTCCTCAGTGTCTCCTTGTCGCCAGACTTGAAGGCAGAGTTCCGCGCTCGTAGCGTTTGACGTACCTCCTCAGTCATCCAGGGTCGTTGGTTGCCCGGGGTGATGATATTCTTAGTGGTGCTGACGTCCTCGGTGCATTTGTTGACGTAGGCTGACACAGTCATGGCACACGCATGTCAAATCTACATCGGGGAAACTGGGAGGGAGGGAGGGAGGGAGGGCGGGAGGGAGGCAAGCAGGGAGGCAGGCAGGCAGGCAGGGAGGCAGGCAGGGAGGCAGGCAGGGAAGCAGGCAGGGAGGAAGGCAGTGTCTGTCTGTTGAGGTTTTCACCTTGTTCTTCTCCTGCTGAAGTTCTAACTGGACGTCCATCAGTTTGGCTCTCAGCTCGTCATTGGCGGCCTGAAAGGCGTCCGTTCGCTCCGCCTTGACCCGCCCTGCCGGAGCTCGTTTGGACATCTCTTACTCGAGTCTCGCCCGGTCGTCAGTCAGAGATCACAACATTTGTACCTGGAGAGCACAAACGCAGCGCTGTTTTCCACTGGCTTCGGACTCAACTTCAATCGGTACCGTAACGTACAACATCATAAACATAGATCTAGCTTGACTTATTCATTGAATAAATGCATTTGGTTCTTCAAAACTGCATCACGCAACATAGCGTGACCGAGACGGCCGTTATCCACCTGCGTGAAGTTATTTGGTGAAATGAATGAGATGTTTAAGACACCATCGTTCTGTCTCTATGTAGATGAAGGGAAATAATCGATTGCTGAAGGTCCAAAGGTGTTGTGATAAACAAATAAACATATTAGTGATTAGTGACATATTTGTGATAAACATATTAGGCAGGATAATCACATATGTTAACGTGACTGCCCACACTGTATTTATTTATGGTTATTTGTTAAATCGAGTACTGTTAGACATGAAATAGGAAGTGTTTAACATAAATGGAAGACGAAAGGGGTACTCACCATTGTAGCTCCTGCTGGTCAATGATACGAGCCTCTTCTTGCAGTGGAAAACATACAGCCAACAAACACCGTGGAACCTAAAGGAATGAAATTAAACATTAACATTTAGCCTAAACCAACATTCACAGATACAACGCAACGCAAACTACACAAACGTAAATCTTTTTAAACACAATGAGTTGTACTTACCGTGTACGCTCTAGACGGTCCACTTGCAAGCAGAAAATAAAGATATTTCTGTTGATAATCGTCGTGTTTGTATCCGGTGTCTCGCTCAAGGCCATTGCGCCCACAGATTTGAATTTTGGCGAGAGTTCAGCCTATTGACGTCATTTCCGCGGTGTAATACCCGCATATCTGAAACGGCAAAGTTAAGAGTAGAGTTAAATAAAGTTTTTAGTCAACGCAATAATTTACAACCGTTGACCAGTCGAAATAATCGTCGAAATTTGGCGTCTGTGGCTGGAAGCAGACGCCGAGTTCGACATTCCTCCCAAACGCCACACTCCCTCGCTTTTCAGGGCTAAAAAAAAACAGTTGTAATTACCTTGTACGCTCTAGACGGTCAAGTTGCAAGCTGAAAACAAAAATATTTGCCTTGTAAGTCATCGTGTTACTAACCGCTGTGTCTTGTTTGCCAGAATTGCCGCTTTCCTACTTCCTGTTGCAAGCCACGCCCACGGATTATAATTTTGCCGTGACTTCCGCCTATTGACGTCATGTCCGCGTCACATGACTGCGACGTAATATTATCTAAAACTGTTTGTGCGGTATTGTGTTGTTCTGTGCGGTATTGTGTTATTCTGTGCGGCGTCGTGTTGTTCTGTGCGGCGTCGTGTTGTTCAGTGCGACGTCGTGTTGTTCAGTGCGGCATGGTGTTGTTCAGTGCGGCATGGTGTTGTTCAGTGCGGCATGGTGTTGTTCAGTGCGGCATAATGTTGTTCAGTGCGGCATAATGTTGTTCAGTGCGGCATGGTGTTGTTCAGTGCGGCATGGTGTTGTTCAGTGCGGCATGGTGTTGTTCAGTGCGGCATAATGTTGTTCAGTAAGCCATAATGTTGTTCAGTGCGGCATGGTGTTGTTCAGTGCGGGATGGTGTTGTTCAGTGCAGGATGGTGTTGTTCAGTGCGGCATGGTGTTGTTCAATGCGGCATGGTGTTGTTCAGTGCAGGATGGTGTTGTTCAGTGCGGCATGGTGTTGTTCAGTGCGGCATGGTGTTGTTCAATGCGGCATGGTGTTGTTCAGTGCGGCATGGTGTTGTTCAGTGCGGCATGGTGTTGTTCAGTGCGGCATGGTGTTGTTCAGTGCGGAATGGTGTTGTTCAGTGCGGCATGGTGTTGTTCAGTGTGGGATGGTGTTGTTCAATGCGGGATCGTGTTGTTCAGTACGGGGTGGTGTTGTTCAGTGCAGGATGGTGTTGTTCAGTGCAGGATGGTGTTGTTCAGTGCGGCATGGTGTTGTTCAATGCAGGATCGTGTTGTTCAGTGCAGCATGGTGTTGTTCAGTGCAGCATGGTGTTGTTCAGTGCGGCATGGTGTTGTTCAGTGCGGCATGGTGTTGTTCAATGCGGCATGGTGTTGTTCAGTGCGGGATGGTGTTGTTCAGTGCGGCATGGTGTTTTTCAGTGCGGCATAATGTTGTTCAGTGCAGCATGGTGTTGTTCAGTGCGGCATGGTGTTGTTCAGTGCGACATAATGTTGTTCAGTGCGGCATAATGTTGTTCAGTGCGGCATGGTGTTGTTCAGTGCGGCATGGTGTTGTTCAGTGCGGCATGGTGTTGTTCAGTGCGGCATGGTGTTGTTCAGTGCAGGATGGTGTTGTTCAGTGCAGGATGGTGTTGTTCAATGCGGCATGGTGTTGTTCAGTGCGGGATGGTGTTGTTCAGTGCAGGATGGTGTTGTTCAGTGCGGCATGGTGTTGTTCAGTGCGGCATGGTCTTGTTCAGTGCGGCATGGTGTTGTTCAGTGCGGCATGGTGTTGTTCAGTGCGGCATGGTGTTGTTCAGTGCGGCATGGTGTTGTTCAGTGCAGGATGGTGTTGTTCAATGCGGGATGGTGTTGTTCAGTGCGGGATGGTGTTGTTCAGTGCGGGATGGTGTTGTTCAGTGCGGCATGGTGTTGTTCAATGCGGCATGGTGTTGTTCAGTGCAGGATGGTGTTGTTCAGTGCGGCATGGTGTTGTTCAATGCGGCATGGTGTTGTTCAGTGCGGCATGGTGTTGTTCAGTGCGGCATGGTGTTGTTCAGTGCGGCATGGTGTTGTTCAGTGCAGCGTAATGTTGTTCAGTGCGGCATGGTGTTGTTCAGTGCGGCATGGTGTTGTTCAATGCGGCATGGTGTTGTTCAGTGCAGGATGGTGTTGTTCAGTGCGGCATGGTGTTGTTCAATGCGGCATGGTGTTGTTCAGTGCAGGATGGTGTTGTTCAGTGCAGGATGGTGTTGTTCAGTGCGGCATGGTGTTGTTCAGTGCGGCATGGTGTTGTTCAGTGCGGCATGGTGTTGTTCAGTGCGGCATAATGTTGTTCAGTGCGCCATAATGTTGTTCAGTGCGGCATGGTGTTGTTCAGTGCGGGATGGTGTTGTTCAGTGCAGGATGGTGTTGTTCAGTGCGGCATGGTGTTGTTCAATGCGGGATCGTGTTGTTCAGTGCGGCATGGTGTTGTTCAGTGCGGCATGGTGTTGTTCAGTGCGGCATGGTGTTGTTCAGTGCGGCATGGTGTTGTTCAGTGCGGCATAATGTTGTTCAGTGCGGCATAATGTTGTTCAGTGCGGCATAATGTTGTTCAGTGCGGCATAATGTTGTTCAGTGCGGCATAATGTTGTTCAGTGCGGCATAATGTTGTTCAGTGCGGGATGGTGTTGTTCATTGCGGCATGGTGTTGTTCAGTGCGGCATGGTGTTGTTCAGTGCGGCATGGTGTTGTTCAGTGCGGGATGGTGTTGTTCAGTGCAGGATGGTGTTGTTCAGTGCGGCATGGTGTTGTTCAATGCGGCATGGTGTTGTTCAGTTCGGGATGGTGTTGTTCAGTGCGGCATGGTGTTGTTCAGTGCGGCATAATGTTTTTCAGTGCGGCATGTTGTTGTTCAGTGCGGCATGGTGTTGTTCAGTGCAGCATAATGTTGTTCAGTGCGGCATGGTGTTGTTCAGTGCGGAATGGTGTTGTTCAGTGCGGCATGGTGTTGTTCAGTGCGGCATGGTGTTGTTCAGTGCGGCATGGTGTTGTTCAGTGCGGCATGGTGTTGTTCAGTGCGGGATGGTGTTCAATGCGGGATCGTGTTGTTCAGTGCGGCATGGTGTTGTTCAGTGCGGCATGGTGTTGTTCAGTGCGGCATGGTGTTGTTCAGTGCGGCATGGTGTTGTTCATTTCGGCATAATGTTGTTCAGTGCGGCATAATGTTGTTTAGTGCGGCATGGTGTTGTTCAGTGCGGGATGGTGTTGTTCAGTGCGTTATAATGTTGTTCAGTGCGGCATGGTGTTGTTCAGTGCGGCATGGTGTTGTTCAGTGCGGCATGGTGTTGTTCAGTGCGGCATAATGTTGTTCAGTGCGGCATAATGTTGTTCAGTGCGGGATGGTGTTGTTCAGTGCGGGATGGTGTTGTTCAGTGCGGCATGGTGTTCAATGCGGAATGGTGTTGTTCAGTGCAGGATGGTGTTGTTCAGTGCGGCATGGTGTTGTTCAGTGTGGCATAATGTTGTTCAATGCGGCATGGTGTTGTTCAGTGCGGCATGGTGTTGTTCAGTGCGGCATGGTGTTGTTCAGTGCGGCATGGTGTTGTTCAGTGCGGCATGGTGTTGTTCAGTGCGGCATGGTGTTGTTCAGTGCGGCATAATGTTCAGTGCGGCATAATGTTGTTCAGTGCGGCATAATGTTGTTCAGTGCGGCATGGTGTTGTTCAGTGTGGGATGGTGTTGTTCAGTGCAGGATGGTGTTGTTCAGTGCGGCATGGTGTTCAGTGCGGGATGGTGTCTTTCAGTGCGGCATGGTGTCGTTCAGTGCGGCATGGTGTCTTTCAGTGCGGCATGGTGTCGTTCAGTGAGGCATGGTGTTGTTCAGTGCGGCATGGTGTTGTTTAGTGCGGCATGGTGTTGTTCAGTGCGGGATGGTGTTGTTCAGTGTGGCATGGTGTTCAGTGCGGCATGGTGTTGTTCAGTGCGGTATCGTGTTGTTCAGTGCGGTATCGTGTTTCTCAGTGCGGTATCGTGTTGTTCAGTGCAGTATCGTTGTGTTGTTCGTATTGTGTTGTGTTGTTCGTAATGTGTTGTGTTGTTCGTATTGTGTTGTGTTGTTCGTATTGTGTTGTGTTGTTCGTATTGTGTTGTGTTGTTCATATTGTGTTGTTCATATTGTGTTGAGTTGTTCGTATTGTGTTGTGTTGTTCGTATTGTGTTGCCTTTAACACTTAGCCTCTAACACTTAGCCTCTAGCATCTAGAAGGTAAATAAATAAGAAGGAAGGACTCACCGGTGACGTCTTCGCCCACGTCCAAGCGTTGTACTTTGTATTTTCATCCTTCTGACAGTGGAAAACATAGCCAACAAACACCGTGGAACCTAAACGAATGAAAGAAAACTATCATTTGGCCACAACCAACATTCACAGATACAACACAATGTGACGTGCGGGGTTGAGGTTAAAGGTTGAGTGAAGGGCCCTCGTTTTAAACTACTTTTTTGAAAAGGATTGGGAACAAGTAAGACGTATTTAATTTATTTAATGGGAAGTAGTAAGAGCTATTGAATTTAATCTATGTATTATATTCTATTGTATTGTATTCTGTTGTATTCTTTTGGATTGTATTCACACTAACCCCACTAAAACTTCAGCCCACAAAAACTCGCCTCTGGCGCCTAGCCTCTGGCACTTAGCCTCTAACACTTAGCCTTTAACACTTAGCCTTTAACACTTAGCCTTTAACACTTAGCCTTTAACACTTAGCCTTTAACACTTAGCCTAGAAGGTGAATAAATAGGGTTAAAGGTTGAGTGAAGGGCCCTCGTTTTAAACTACTGTTTTGAAAAGGAGTGGGAACAAGTAAGACGTATTTAATTTATTTAATGGGAAGTAGTAAGACTTATTAAATTTATTTAATCTACTTTTCTTCCCAGGCAAAATTTGATGTGCTGCAATTCCAAATTTCCAAAGTGAATGAAGGAATGAAGTCCTTTAAATTATGATTTTGTATAAATACTAGGCATTAACACAAAATCGACGGCACAAAATGGGCAGACTTTACTTGTTTGAAAAGGACTGGTTACAAGACAGACTTTTTTAATTTATTTAATGGGAAGAAGACTTAGTTTAATTGATCTATTTTTGTTCCCTGGCAAAATTCGATTTGCTGCAATTCCAAATTTCCAAAGTGAATGAAGGCAAGAAGTCGTTTAAATTATGATTTTGTTTAAATACTAGGCATGGACACAAAATCTACGGCACAAAATGGGCAGACTTTACTTGTTTGAAGAGGACTGGTTACAAGACAGACTTTTCTGATTTATTTATTGGGAAGAAGACTTATTTAGTTTATTTAATCTATTTTTGTTCCCTGGCAAAATTGGATTTGCTGAAACTGTATTTTGCCAAATCTTGCCTTGAGACCTGATAGGAAGTATTAAACGCTTAGTTAAATCAATACAAGTTGGTAGTAAGAGCGAGTAATGTTGGTTGAACCGATGAATGAAGGTTGAAAGCAATTTAAATTATGACTTTGTATAAATACTAGATATTAACAGAACATCTACTGCGCGAAATGGGCAGAATTTACTTGTTTGAGAAGGAGTGGCTTATTCAAAACTAAGATTTATTTAATCTGTTTGTTCCCAGGCAAAATTGGATGTGATGCAATTCCAAATTTCACCACATGACGGTGCCCAATTTCGACTTCATAGGACATATTAAACACTTAGCTTGTTATTATGTTCAAGGTAATCAGATTTGTTTATTATTCTAATGGCCTCTTCAAAACTATTCTGGATTACTACTTTGGATCTATTCTACATTACTTGGCAACAACATACTCTGTAACAGATTAGGCAGTATAATCATATATGTTAACTTGAGAGTGCCCACACTCAATCTACTTATCGTGATGTGTTAAATCAATTACTGTTAGACATTATTTGTCTGATAATCTACCAAATCTTTGAATTGAAGAATTTGTGATTTAATTAATAGCTTGTTGTTATGTTCAGGGTAATCAGACTTGTATATAATTCTAATGGCCTTCTTTTGAAAACTATTCTGAATTACAACTTTGGATCTTATATTACTTTGCAACAATCTACTCGGTGACAGATTAGGCAGTATAATCACATATGTTAACTTCAGTGCCCACACTGTATTTATTTATGGTTATTTGTTAAATCAAGTACTGTTAGACATGAAATAGGAAGTGTTTAACATAAATGTAATGGCTACTCACCATTGTAGCTCGCTCCTGGTCAATGATACGAGCCTCTTCTTGCAGTGGAAAACTTGCAGCCAACAAACACCGTGGAACCTAAAGGAATGAAATTAAACATTAACATTTCGCCTCGACCAATTTTCACACGTACAACGCAACGCGGCTACACTTCTGCTATTACAAACGTAAATCTCCTTAAACACAATGAGTGTTACTTACCGTGTACGCTCTAGACGGTCCAGTTGCAAGCAGAAAATAAAGATATTTCTGTTGATAATCGTCGCTGCTCAGTGGCTCACGGCCATTGCGCCAACAGATTTGAATTTTGGCGGAGGTTCCGGCAATTACGTCATATCCGCGGCACATGACTGCGACGTAATACCCGCTTATCTGAAACGGCAGTTAAAAGTAGAGTTACATCAAGTTTTCTTGGAACCTAAACGAATGAAAGAAAACTATCATTTGGCCACAACCAACATTCACAGATACAACACAACGTGCGGGGTTGAGGTTAAAGATTGAGTGAAGGGCCCTCGTTTTAAACTACTGTTTTGAAAAGGAGTGGAAACAAGTAAGACGTATTTAATTTATTTAATGGGAAGTAGTAAGACTTATTAAATTTATTTAATCTACTTTTCTTCCCAGGCAAAATTTGATGTGCTGCAATTCCAAATTTCCAAAGTGAATGAAGGAATGAAGTCCTTTAAATTATGATTTTGTATAAATACTAGGCATAAACACAAAATCGACGGCACAAAATGGGCAGACTTTACTTGTTTGAAAAGGACTGGTTACAAGACAGACTTTTTTAATTTATTTAATGGGAAGAAGACTTATTTAGTTTAATTGATCTATTTTTGTTCCCTGGCAAAATTCGATTTGCTGCAATTCCAAATTTCCAAAGTGAATGAAGGAAAGAAGTCGTTTAAATTATGATTTTGTTTAAATACTAGGCATAGACACAAAATCTACGGCACAAAATGGGCAGACTTTACTTGTTTGAAGAGGACTGGTTACAAGACAGACTTTTCTGATTTATTTAATGGGAAGAGGACTTATTTAGTTTATTTAATCTATTTTTGTTCCCTGGCAAAATTGGATTTGCTGAAATTGTATTTTGCCAAATCTCGATTTGAGACCTGATAGGAAGTATTAAACGCTTAGTTAAATCAATACAAGTTGGTAATAAGAGCGAGTAATGTTGGTTGAACCGATGAATGAAGGTTGAAAGCAATTTAAATTATGACTTTGTATAAATACTAGATATTACCAGCTCAGTGGCCTAGTAGTAGAGTGTCCGCCCTGAGACTGGAAGGTTGTGGGTTCAAACCCCGGCCGGGTCATACCAAAGACTATAAAAATGGGACCCATTGCCTCCCTGCTTGGCACTCAGCATTAAGGGTTGGAATTGGGGGGTTAGATCACCAAATGATTCCCGAGCGCGGCACCGCTGCTGCTCACTGCTCCCCTCTCCCCCAGGGGATGGATCAAAATCACATGGGGATGGGTTAAATGCAGAGGACAAATTTCACCACACCCAGATGTGTGTGTGACGATGATCATTGGGACTTTAACTTTAACTTTAACTTTAACAGAACATCTACTGCGCAAAATGGGCAGAGTTTACTTGTTTGAGAAGGAGTGGTTTATTCAAAACTAAGATTTATGTAATCTGTTTGTTCCCAGGCAAAATTGGATGTGATGCAATTCCAAATTTCACCACATGATGGTGCCCAATTTTGACTTCATAGGACATATTAAACACTTAGCTTGTTATTATGTTCAAGGTAATCAGATTTGTTTATCATTCTAATGGCCTCTTCAAAACTATTCTGGATTACTACTTTGGATCTATTCTACATTACTTGGCAACAACATACTCTGTAACAGATTAGGCAGTATAATCACATATGTTAACTTGAGAGTGCCCACACTCAATCTACTTATCGTGATGTGTTAAATCAATTACTGTTAGACATTATTTGTCTGATAATCTACCAAATCTTTGAATTGAAGAATTTGTGATTTAATTAATAGCTTGTTCAGGGTAATCAGACTTGTATATAATTCTAATGGCCTTCTTTTGAAAACTATTCTGAATTACAACTTTGGATCTTATATTACTTTGCAACAATCTACTCGGTGACAGATTAGGCAGTATAATCACATATGTTAACTTCAGTGCCCACACTGTATTTATTTATGGTTATTTGTTAAATCAAGTACTGTTAGACATGAAATAGGAAGTGTTTAACATAAATGTTATGGCTACTCACCATTGTAGCTCGCTCCTGGTCAATGATACGAGCCTCTTCTTGCAGTGGAAAACTTGCAGCCAACAAACACCGTGGAACCTAAAGGAATGAAATTAAACATTAACATTTCGTCTCGACCAATTTTCACACGTACAACGCAACGCGGCTACACTTCTGCTATTACAAACGTAAATCTCCTTAAACACAATGAGTGTTACTTACCGTGTACGCTCTAGGCAAAATTGGATGTGATGCAATTCCAAATCTATCTGAAACGGCAGTTAAAAGTAGAGTTACATCAAGTTTTCTTTTTTAATCAACACAATCATTTACAACCGTTGACCAGAAAGAATCGTCGAAATTCGACGTCCCCCACAAACGCCACGCTCACTCGCTTTTCAGGGCAACAAAAGTACTTCTTTTTAAAAACGATGAGTTGTACTTACCGTGTACGCTCTGGACGGTCCAGTTGCAAGCAGAAAATAAAAATATTTCTCTTGTTAGTCGTATGTTACCATCCGCTGTGTCTTTGTCAACATCGCCGCCGTTTTCCTACTTCCTGCTGCGAGCCACGCCCACGGATTTAAATTTGGGCGGAAGCTCTTTCCATTGGCGTCGTTTTCGCGTATAGCAAATCCGATTGGTTGGGAAGGGGGCACGTGCTGACTTGGTCACTTTGATGTATTCTAACCACTGAGGAAAGGCTGCTGTCACATAAGCAGAATGCGAGAGCGTGCGTGGACGTGCGCGTTACCTTCTCGGCTAGGGTGAGAAGGGTCCTGGCGTGAATCACGACCACCTGCTCCTCGTTGGTGAGATTCTGCAAGAGCCCAAAGGCACAGCGTCAACAAGCTTCTTTCAGCGCAAAGCCTTCCAAAAGTCACATTTGAGCCGCCGAGTCTCGTGGAGTGCGAACATAAGGAGTTCGACATACACTTACGGCGTTATAGCCCAGGATGTCCAGCTTCTTCATCAGATCACTGATGACGATGTCCGGGGGAAAGGCGCAAGGAGCAATGTAAGGTGTTCTGGGACCTCGGGTTAAGGTTAGGGTTGCGAGGGACGCCTTACGTACGCTCACGCCCTCGGCCTCGCAGTAGATCTGCAAAGGGCTGAGGCCGTCTGGGAAACGGACTTGCAGAAACTTCAAGACGGGGGAGCGCCACTCCCTCTCCTGAAAGGCAGAGGCATGCATCCGTCCGTCCGTCCGTCCGTCCGTCCGTCCGTCCGTCCGTCACATCTCTGGCCTCAACACGCTTGTGCGAGTCTTCCCACCTCCAGCTCCAGGATGCGGAACTCAAGCAGTTCGTTTTGGTCTCGGATATCCTGGATGTGCTCTTTCAGACGCGCTTCTTCCGCCTCCATCCGCCTGACCTGAAAAGACAGTCAGACCTCATCTGCGGGGCTTCCCGACAGGTGTGACGCCAAGCGACTCCGCCCAGCGCCTTTCTTTCCGTCACCTTTTCGGCCAACTGCTGATTGCTCTGACGCAGCAGCTGCTTCTCCTCCACCCACTTGACATTCTAGAAGAGACAAACGCGTGGACAGCTTTGGAATGTTGTGTCATTTTCATTGGTTGACTGGAAAATGACATTTGCTTTTCTCCGCATTTTCCCATTGATGAGCTTACCTGTCCTTGTTGCTTCAGCGCTGACTCCAGATCTGCTACTCTGCTTTGATAGTGACCCATTTCTACCATCAGCTTTTCTCTGGTCTGAAAGGAGGAGGAGGGAGGCTCCTCCTCCTCCTTTCAGACCAGAGAACACCCGAGGCTGGGTGAGAACGGGGAGGCTGCGACCCGGCCGGGGGTTGCGGGAAGGGGCGCCACCTTGATCTCCTTCTCGGCGTCGTAGTCCCCTTCGCTGGTCTGGGCTAGCAGAGCGTAGGCTCATTGCAGCGCTTGATATTCTTGCGTCAGCTGGCGGTAGCGAAGCTCCGCCTCTTCATGCACACACCAATGCAACACAGCACTAGTACCAGAATCAGTCAGACCGGCGACAAAGCACCCGCGACGCAAAGACGAGTCCGATTCCAGGCTGAAGAGGAATGTTTGGTGCCAATACGCTGGCAGAAATGGCGGGCTACCTCTTCGGGTTCCGTGTCGGGGGTTCTGTCGGTGTGAAAAGACAAGGACGATCCGTCCGGGTCCACCAACACGTCTTCGTCGTAGCCGTAAAATGTTTCGATGACCTGCGGCCGCGGAAGCAAACATCTCTCTGAACAAACTGAAGCGACACCTCACGATGAATCGACGAGAGGAACGATAGCGAGAAAAAGGCCATTTCATCTTGCGCAACACCAAGCAGCCGCAAACAAACAGACTCACCTTGCAGGACCTCACGCTTTGTTCCTCCTCAGAGATTCTCGACGTCGGTATCGTAGCAGCAAATCTCTCTCCTGTCGACACAAATAATCCGCCTTTGAGATTCTTTGGATGCAAAGGGAACGAACGGCTCCGGCGCAGAAACAAACGCGACTCACAATGACATTTCTGACATGAGCTCCTGTCTCCAGAGCCTGAAAAACACGTCACCGGCGATGATTGGAGGGACGCTCGTCTTTTCCAAAAGTGACAACTACAGGGTGTGTCAGGGTTTTCCAGATTATCTTTATCGTATCATTGTGTTGCTTTGACTTTGACTGCGACCTGTAATAAATAATATTATTTATCCCTTATTTATCCCTATCGCTTATCCCTTCCTACACAAAGTCGTAAAACACCCCTTGCTATGTTTTGACTAGAGGTCAAGGGCTTCCTCTATTCAATCCACTCTTACACCCACCCTGTTTCTCTTAATTAAAATGCTCGTGCAGGAGCCGAGAGTCAGACTTCATTCGTACAACGGATGGACTCTCCACCTGCAGGTGTCCAAAAGAACTTACTTGTCTCCCGTGTGGTTCTTGCAAAATAAGTTGGAGCGAGCGCAACTCTAACAGGGTGCATTTTGCCACTAGCTGCCTACGGACAATGACGTCGCGCTCGCGGCTCATGGTTGACGGGCTGAGCAGCCGGGCAAGTCCGTCGTTTTCAGCGCACAGCGAGTGGCAAAGGCGCTGACAAAACGGGAGCTTTGAGCTGCTGAAAACGGCAAAACAAGTCTAAAGCGTGTTCAAACGCGTGCGCACAATGCTCCTGCTTGAAAGGTCGGAATTTAAGGGGCCAATTTTTTGGATGGCGGCCGCCGGCCAAGCTTTGGACGGAAAAGGTTTCCTGGCGACAGCGAGCGAGCGCGGCGCTGCCGTACGTGCACCGAGTCGCCTGCCTGAAGACCTTGGACAAGTCGTCGATGATGTGCCGCTGCTCCACAACTTGAAGGAACTCCATTTCACCGTCCTGCTGGCCGCAACCGCGGTCCAGGTCATTGAGCGAACTAGGCCTTCTCTGTGGAACACAAATGCAGTGGACTCTGTTGGCACGCCGCCGTTGTCCGCGTCGACTTACCAAGCTTGCCATCTCCTCGTTCTCCTGGGTGACAAAGCGCACTTTGTTTTCAAGGCGACACAGCACCAGCGAGAGTTCTTCATTCTTCCTGCTCAGGCGTTTGTTTTTGTACAGGAGTGGCAGAAACTGGCTTTCTGTTTCTCTCAGTCGCTTTAGCTGCAAGCATGAAGTGCGGGATGTGAAAGACGCACAACACGCGGGCCAGAACGTATCCATTTCTTTTGCATCGGTTTGAACGGAATCGTGGCTTTGGCTCCCAATAAAAGACATCTACCAGGCAACCGACTCGCCGCGCCGCTCAACTAATAAGCAAGCGCAATGGGTGCCTCGCTGGATGGCGCGCATCAAACGTAGCACAAACCTTCAAGCGTGCCGTCAATAAATTACCAGTTCATTGCGCTCTTCAGAAAGCAGGGCGTTTCGATCCTCCAGTTTCCTGATGACTGCGCTGAGCTCAGCGATTTTCAGATGAAACCGTCGCGTGTCCCGATCCTCCTGAGACTGAAAACGCCCCGCAACACACACACACAAGCACTCGTTCAAAGTTCAAAACTGTTTTTGTGCTACCTTCCTCCAGCAACGAACTAAGTCATGCGTACTGCAAGTGTGTGATGAGGTGGCTTACGCAATGAAGAGGATTGCTAGTAGCGGCGTTGACCCCACTTCCAGGGTAGTTTAGGCCCGCCCTTTGGGAATCCCTCAGGGCAGCGATCTGCTGCTCGGCAGCCTGAGTCTGCAGCTGAAGGCGGTGGACGTGGCCGGCCCCAGGGCTTCATCCAAAACACTAACCGCTCTGTCTTTCAGCTTGATCTCATCCGTCTGGATGTACAAACGGGGAGCGCTCAGGCAGGCGGGCAAACTCATTTGCCAGAATTGTGACAAAAACAAAGAGAGCAACCGGCCAATTTTTTTCTTGAATCGACTAGAACACCTTTGCTGTGACAAAAGCGAAGCGAGCAACCGGACATTTTCTTCTTGTGAAATAGAATAGAATAGAATGCCTTAGGTGTCATTGCACTGCAGGTATACAACGAAATTGGGAACATAGCCACGCACCGCGCATCTGATCAGTCCTACCAGTCGGCGGATCTCCCTCTCGCAGTCTCTCTTGGTTCGGCTCAGCTCCTCCCGATGCTGGTGATGAGCCGATCGGAGCTCGGCCGCTCGGGACTGCCAGGCCTGCTGGGCCGCTGCCAGGGCTTCTTCCGCGCTCCTGATGGAGGCGACACCGCTCGGTCTCCCGACACCGCCGCGTCTCCTCCACCTCCGCCAGCAAAGCGCCCCCCCTCCTCACCTGAGCAGACATTGCGCCACACCGGGCCGTTGAGACCGCAACGGAGCGCCGCGACGCTTACTGGGGACAAGCTACACAATACGGTAGCGGCCGCATCGAAGCCCGACGTGGCGTGCGGATAGTCAGACACGGATAGAGCGGATCACCTTGTCCATGGAGCCGTCCCTCAGGCTGAGGACCAAGGCATTCAGTCGCTGGATCTCTCCATCTTTGATTTTGATCACTCTCATCAGCTCCATTTCATGCTGCCGCAGTAATGTCTCCCTGGTAATGGCTAACTCTTTCTGCTTCTCCTCATGGAGTTTGCTTTTGAGTTCCGTCATGGCGGCGGTGGCACGGTGGTGCTCCGCCCGCAGGTCCTGACTTCTCTCTCTCTCCAGACAGCTGACCTGACATGACTTAGACTTAGACTTAGACAAACTTTATTGTCATCTTGTCTGCACATGGTGCATACAAAACGAAATTCCGTTGCATACGTCTTACAACAAAGTAGTGATATTGCAGTTGAATAGAAGTAACATATCCTATGAAAATATATATATATATACATATACTGTATATATATATATATTACAAATAAGTATAAAGTGCAGCAGTGCTAATTATGCAATAGTGCAAGTAGGCAAAACAGTATTCAAGAGTGTGCAGAGGAATGCTAAACCATGTATTAAACTTCTATTTAAAGGGTTTACACAAGTTCAGTAAAGTTGGTAGTGCGAGATAGTGCAAGATAGAGGTCCGTAGTGTCATAAAGTACAGTTCTGTGAATGTGTGATGCAGAGTTCAGTTTAGAGCTCAACAGTTCTAATGTTCAACAGTCTGATGACAGCAGGGAAAAAGCTGTTGCAGAACCTGGTGGACCTGCAGCGGATTGTGCGAAACCTCTTCCCAGAGGGCAGCAGGGAGAACAGTCCATGGTGGGGGTGTGATGGGTCATTGATTATGTTACGGGCACGGGACATGCAGCGCTGAGATGAAATGTCCTGAATGGAGGGAAGAGGAGCCCCTATGATCCTCTCTGCTGTCCTCACCACTCTCCTCACGTTCTTCCAATCGGAGGCGGTGCAGCCTCCACACCACACAGAGAGTCAGCTTGTCAGAATGCTCTCTATGGTGCTCCTGTAGAACGTCCTCATGATGGGTGGGGGCAGGTGGGCTCTCCTCATCCTCCGCAGGAAGTACAAGCGCTTCTGTGCCCTCTTGATCAGTGCCGTAGTGTTCATAGTCCAGGTGAGGTCTTCTGTGATGTGGACCCCCAGGAATTTGGTGCTGCTGACCACCTCCACAGCTGAGCTGTTGATGATCAGTGGAGCGTGGTGAGGCTGGTTTTTCCTGAAGTCGACGATGATCTCCTTCATCTTCTCCACATTCAGGATCAGGCTGTTGTCTCTGCACCAGCCCACCAGCTGCACCACCTCCTCTCTGTAGTCCAGGTCGTTGTTGTCTCTGATGAGCCCCACCACCGTTGTGTCGTCTGCTGACTTCACGATGTGATTGGTGGTGAACCTGGGGACGCAGTCGTGTGTCATCAGGGTGAACAGCAGGGGGCTCAGGACGCAGCCCTGAGGGGAGCCTGTGCTGAGGGTGATGACATCAGAGGTGTTCTGTCCGACCCGGACTGACTGAGGTCTGTTGGTGAGGAAGTCTAGCAGCCAGTTGCGAAGGGGGGTGTTGAAGCCCAGGTGTTCCAATTTTCCTACTAGATGCTGTGGGATGATGGTGTTAAACGCTAAGCTGAAGTCCAGGAACAGCATCCGAACATGGGTGTTCTTCTCCTCCAGGTGAGCCAGGCTCAGGTGAAGAACGGAGGAGATGGCGTCCTGAGTGGAGCGGTTTTGCCGGTCGGCAAACTGGAACGGGTCAAATAATGGGGGGAGTCTGGAAACGATGTGATCTTTAAGCAGCCTTTCGAAGCACTTCATCATGACCGGAGTCAGTGCAACAGGCCGGTAATCATTAAATGAGGTGATTTGAGGTTTCTTCGGCACCGGAATGATGGAGGCAGTCTTAAAGCACGCTGGCACTGTGGCTTGGCCCAGCGAGAAAATGTCTGTGATGACCCCAGCCAGCTGACTTGCACATTCCCTGAACACACGCCCAGGAATGTTGTCGGGGCCAGGGGCCTTACGGGGGTTGACTCTCCTCAGGGTCTTCAACACATCGGCGGAGTCAAGGCAGAGTACCTCCTCTTCCTGATGGGGGACAGTTTTAACTGCTGGAGTGCCGTTTAGTGCCTCGAACCTCCCAAAGAAGTTATTTAGACCATTTAGAAAGTCAGCATCAACTTCACCCACCTTGAGTTGTAGTCTGTAATCGCCCGTATGCCTTGCCACATACTCCTGGTGTTGTTGGCGTCGTGGAAACGATCCTGAATTTTTCGACTGTGGTCTCGCTTCGCTACCCTGATGGCACGGTTCAAGTTGGCTCTCGCTGTCCTCAGTGTCTCCTTGTCGCCAGACTTGAAGGCAGAGTTCCGCGCTCGTAGCGTTTGACGTACCTCCTCAGTCATCCAGGGTCGTTGGTTGCCCGGGGTGATGATATTCTTAGTGGTGCTGACGTCCTCGGTGCATTTGTTGACGTAGGCTGACACAGTCATGGCACACGCATGTCAAATCTACATCGGGGAAACTGGGAGGGAGGGAGGGAGGGAGGGCGGGAGGGAGGCAAGCAGGGAGGCAGGCAGGCAGGCAGGGAGGCAGGCAGGGAGGCAGGCAGGGAAGCAGGCAGGGAGGAAGGCAGTGTCTGTCTGTTGAGGTTTTCACCTTGTTCTTCTCCTGCTGAAGTTCTAACTGGACGTCCATCAGTTTGGCTCTCAGCTCGTCATTGGCGGCCTGAAAGGCGTCCGTTCGCTCCGCCTTGACCCGCCCTGCCGGAGCTCGTTTGGACATCTCTTACTCGAGTCTCGCCCGGTCGTCAGTCAGAGATCACAACATTTGTACCTGGAGAGCACAAACGCAGCGCTGTTTTCCACTGGCTTCGGACTCAACTTCAATCGGTACCGTAACGTACAACATCATAAACATAGATCTAGCTTGACTTATTCATTGAATAAATGCATTTGGTTCTTCAAAACTGCATCACGCAACATAGCGTGACCGAGACGGCCGTTATCCACCTGCGTGAAGTTATTTGGTGAAATGAATGAGATGTTTAAGACACCATCGTTCTGTCTCTATGTAGATGAAGGGAAATAATCGATTGCTGAAGGTCCAAAGGTGTTGTGATAAACAAATAAACATATTAGTGATTAGTGACATATTTGTGATAAACATATTAGGCAGGATAATCACATATGTTAACGTGACTGCCCACACTGTATTTATTTATGGTTATTTGTTAAATCGAGTACTGTTAGACATGAAATAGGAAGTGTTTAACATAAATGGAAGACGAAAGGGGTACTCACCATTGTAGCTCCTGCTGGTCAATGATACGAGCCTCTTCTTGCAGTGGAAAACATACAGCCAACAAACACCGTGGAACCTAAAGGAATGAAATTAAACATTAACATTTAGCCTAAACCAACATTCACAGATACAACGCAACGCAAACTACACAAACGTAAATCTTTTTAAACACAATGAGTTGTACTTACCGTGTACGCTCTAGACGGTCCACTTGCAAGCAGAAAATAAAGATATTTCTGTTGATAATCGTCGTGTTTGTATCCGGTGTCTCGCTCAAGGCCATTGCGCCCACAGATTTGAATTTTGGCGAGAGTTCAGCCTATTGACGTCATTTCCGCGGTGTAATACCCGCATATCTGAAACGGCAAAGTTAAGAGTAGAGTTAAATAAAGTTTTTAGTCAACGCAATAATTTACAACCGTTGACCAGTCGAAATAATCGTCGAAATTTGGCGTCTGTGGCTGGAAGCAGACGCCGAGTTCGACATTCCTCCCAAACGCCACACTCCCTCGCTTTTCAGGGCTAAAAAAAAACAGTTGTAATTACCTTGTACGCTCTAGACGGTCAAGTTGCAAGCTGAAAACAAAAATATTTGCCTTGTAAGTCATCGTGTTACTAACCGCTGTGTCTTGTTTGCCAGAATTGCCGCTTTCCTACTTCCTGTTGCAAGCCACGCCCACGGATTATAATTTTGCCGTGACTTCCGCCTATTGACGTCATGTCCGCGTCACATGACTGCGACGTAATATTATCTAAAACTGTTTGTGCGGTATTGTGTTGTTCTGTGCGGTATTGTGTTATTCTGTGCGGCGTCGTGTTGTTCTGTGCGGCGTCGTGTTGTTCAGTGCGACGTCGTGTTGTTCAGTGCGGCATGGTGTTGTTCAGTGCGGCATGGTGTTGTTCAGTGCGGCATGGTGTTGTTCAGTGCGGCATAATGTTGTTCAGTGCGGCATAATGTTGTTCAGTGCGGCATGGTGTTGTTCAGTGCGGCATGGTGTTGTTCAGTGCGGCATGGTGTTGTTCAGTGCGGCATAATGTTGTTCAGTAAGCCATAATGTTGTTCAGTGCGGCATGGTGTTGTTCAGTGCGGGATGGTGTTGTTCAGTGCAGGATGGTGTTGTTCAGTGCGGCATGGTGTTGTTCAATGCGGCATGGTGTTGTTCAGTGCAGGATGGTGTTGTTCAGTGCGGCATGGTGTTGTTCAGTGCGGCATGGTGTTGTTCAATGCGGCATGGTGTTGTTCAGTGCGGCATGGTGTTGTTCAGTGCGGCATGGTGTTGTTCAGTGCGGCATGGTGTTGTTCAGTGCGGAATGGTGTTGTTCAGTGCGGCATGGTGTTGTTCAGTGTGGGATGGTGTTGTTCAATGCGGGATCGTGTTGTTCAGTACGGGGTGGTGTTGTTCAGTGCAGGATGGTGTTGTTCAGTGCAGGATGGTGTTGTTCAGTGCGGCATGGTGTTGTTCAATGCAGGATCGTGTTGTTCAGTGCAGCATGGTGTTGTTCAGTGCAGCATGGTGTTGTTCAGTGCGGCATGGTGTTGTTCAGTGCGGCATGGTGTTGTTCAATGCGGCATGGTGTTGTTCAGTGCGGGATGGTGTTGTTCAGTGCGGCATGGTGTTTTTCAGTGCGGCATAATGTTGTTCAGTGCAGCATGGTGTTGTTCAGTGCGGCATGGTGTTGTTCAGTGCGACATAATGTTGTTCAGTGCGGCATAATGTTGTTCAGTGCGGCATGGTGTTGTTCAGTGCGGCATGGTGTTGTTCAGTGCGGCATGGTGTTGTTCAGTGCGGCATGGTGTTGTTCAGTGCAGGATGGTGTTGTTCAGTGCAGGATGGTGTTGTTCAATGCGGCATGGTGTTGTTCAGTGCGGGATGGTGTTGTTCAGTGCAGGATGGTGTTGTTCAGTGCGGCATGGTGTTGTTCAGTGCGGCATGGTCTTGTTCAGTGCGGCATGGTGTTGTTCAGTGCGGCATGGTGTTGTTCAGTGCGGCATGGTGTTGTTCAGTGCGGCATGGTGTTGTTCAGTGCAGGATGGTGTTGTTCAATGCGGGATGGTGTTGTTCAGTGCGGGATGGTGTTGTTCAGTGCGGGATGGTGTTGTTCAGTGCGGCATGGTGTTGTTCAATGCGGCATGGTGTTGTTCAGTGCAGGATGGTGTTGTTCAGTGCGGCATGGTGTTGTTCAATGCGGCATGGTGTTGTTCAGTGCGGCATGGTGTTGTTCAGTGCGGCATGGTGTTGTTCAGTGCGGCATGGTGTTGTTCAGTGCAGCGTAATGTTGTTCAGTGCGGCATGGTGTTGTTCAGTGCGGCATGGTGTTGTTCAATGCGGCATGGTGTTGTTCAGTGCAGGATGGTGTTGTTCAGTGCGGCATGGTGTTGTTCAATGCGGCATGGTGTTGTTCAGTGCAGGATGGTGTTGTTCAGTGCAGGATGGTGTTGTTCAGTGCGGCATGGTGTTGTTCAGTGCGGCATGGTGTTGTTCAGTGCGGCATGGTGTTGTTCAGTGCGGCATAATGTTGTTCAGTGCGCCATAATGTTGTTCAGTGCGGCATGGTGTTGTTCAGTGCGGGATGGTGTTGTTCAGTGCAGGATGGTGTTGTTCAGTGCGGCATGGTGTTGTTCAATGCGGGATCGTGTTGTTCAGTGCGGCATGGTGTTGTTCAGTGCGGCATGGTGTTGTTCAGTGCGGCATGGTGTTGTTCAGTGCGGCATGGTGTTGTTCAGTGCGGCATAATGTTGTTCAGTGCGGCATAATGTTGTTCAGTGCGGCATAATGTTGTTCAGTGCGGCATAATGTTGTTCAGTGCGGCATAATGTTGTTCAGTGCGGCATAATGTTGTTCAGTGCGGGATGGTGTTGTTCATTGCGGCATGGTGTTGTTCAGTGCGGCATGGTGTTGTTCAGTGCGGCATGGTGTTGTTCAGTGCGGGATGGTGTTGTTCAGTGCAGGATGGTGTTGTTCAGTGCGGCATGGTGTTGTTCAATGCGGCATGGTGTTGTTCAGTTCGGGATGGTGTTGTTCAGTGCGGCATGGTGTTGTTCAGTGCGGCATAATGTTTTTCAGTGCGGCATGTTGTTGTTCAGTGCGGCATGGTGTTGTTCAGTGCAGCATAATGTTGTTCAGTGCGGCATGGTGTTGTTCAGTGCGGAATGGTGTTGTTCAGTGCGGCATGGTGTTGTTCAGTGCGGCATGGTGTTGTTCAGTGCGGCATGGTGTTGTTCAGTGCGGCATGGTGTTGTTCAGTGCGGGATGGTGTTCAATGCGGGATCGTGTTGTTCAGTGCGGCATGGTGTTGTTCAGTGCGGCATGGTGTTGTTCAGTGCGGCATGGTGTTGTTCAGTGCGGCATGGTGTTGTTCATTTCGGCATAATGTTGTTCAGTGCGGCATAATGTTGTTTAGTGCGGCATGGTGTTGTTCAGTGCGGGATGGTGTTGTTCAGTGCGTTATAATGTTGTTCAGTGCGGCATGGTGTTGTTCAGTGCGGCATGGTGTTGTTCAGTGCGGCATGGTGTTGTTCAGTGCGGCATAATGTTGTTCAGTGCGGCATAATGTTGTTCAGTGCGGGATGGTGTTGTTCAGTGCGGGATGGTGTTGTTCAGTGCGGCATGGTGTTCAATGCGGAATGGTGTTGTTCAGTGCAGGATGGTGTTGTTCAGTGCGGCATGGTGTTGTTCAGTGTGGCATAATGTTGTTCAATGCGGCATGGTGTTGTTCAGTGCGGCATGGTGTTGTTCAGTGCGGCATGGTGTTGTTCAGTGCGGCATGGTGTTGTTCAGTGCGGCATGGTGTTGTTCAGTGCGGCATGGTGTTGTTCAGTGCGGCATAATGTTCAGTGCGGCATAATGTTGTTCAGTGCGGCATAATGTTGTTCAGTGCGGCATGGTGTTGTTCAGTGCGGGATGGTGTTGTTCAGTGCAGGATGGTGTTGTTCAGTGCGGCATGGTGTTCAGTGCGGGATGGTGTCTTTCAGTGCGGCATGGTGTCGTTCAGTGCGGCATGGTGTCTTTCAGTGCGGCATGGTGTCGTTCAGTGAGGCATGGTGTTGTTCAGTGCGGCATGGTGTTGTTTAGTGCGGCATGGTGTTGTTCAGTGCGGGATGGTGTTGTTCAGTGTGGCATGGTGTTCAGTGCGGCATGGTGTTGTTCAGTGCGGTATCGTGTTGTTCAGTGCGGTATCGTGTTTCTCAGTGCGGTATCGTGTTGTTCAGTGCAGTATCGTTGTGTTGTTCGTATTGTGTTGTGTTGTTCGTAATGTGTTGTGTTGTTCGTATTGTGTTGTGTTGTTCGTATTGTGTTGTGTTGTTCGTATTGTGTTGTGTTGTTCGTATTGTGTTGTGTTGTTCATATTGTGTTGTTCATATTGTGTTGAGTTGTTCGTATTGTGTTGTGTTGTTCGTATTGTGTTGCCTTTAACACTTAGCCTCTAACACTTAGCCTCTAACACTTAGCCTCTAGCATCTAGAAGGTAAATAAATAGGAAGGAAGGACTCACCGGTGACGTCTTCGCCCACGTCCAAGCGTTGTACTTTGTATTTTCATCCTTCTGACAGTGGAAAACATAGCCAACAAACACCGTGGAACCTAAACGAATGAAAGAAAACTATCATTTGGCCACAACCAACATTCACAGATACAACACAATGTGACGTGCGGGGTTGAGGTTAAAGGTTGAGTGAAGGGCCCTCGTTTTAAACTACTTTTTTGAAAAGGATTGGGAACAAGTAAGACGTATTTAATTTATTTAATGGGAAGTAGTAAGAGCTATTGAATTTAATCTATGTATTATATTCTATTGTATTGTATTCTGTTGTATTCTTTTGGATTGTATTCACACTAACCCCACTAAAACTTCAGCCCACAAAAACTCGCCTCTGGCGCCTAGCCTCTGGCACTTAGCCTCTAACACTTAGCCTTTAACACTTAGCCTTTAACACTTAGCCTTTAACACTTAGCCTTTAACACTTAGCCTTTAACACTTAGCCTTTAACACTTAGCCTAGAAGGTGAATAAATAGGGTTAAAGGTTGAGTGAAGGGCCCTCGTTTTAAACTACTGTTTTGAAAAGGAGTGGGAACAAGTAAGACGTATTTAATTTATTTAATGGGAAGTAGTAAGACTTATTAAATTTATTTAATCTACTTTTCTTCCCAGGCAAAATTTGATGTGCTGCAATTCCAAATTTCCAAAGTGAATGAAGGAATGAAGTCCTTTAAATTATGATTTTGTATAAATACTAGGCATTAACACAAAATCGACGGCACAAAATGGGCAGACTTTACTTGTTTGAAAAGGACTGGTTACAAGACAGACTTTTTTAATTTATTTAATGGGAAGAAGACTTAGTTTAATTGATCTATTTTTGTTCCCTGGCAAAATTCGATTTGCTGCAATTCCAAATTTCCAAAGTGAATGAAGGCAAGAAGTCGTTTAAATTATGATTTTGTTTAAATACTAGGCATGGACACAAAATCTACGGCACAAAATGGGCAGACTTTACTTGTTTGAAGAGGACTGGTTACAAGACAGACTTTTCTGATTTATTTATTGGGAAGAAGACTTATTTAGTTTATTTAATCTATTTTTGTTCCCTGGCAAAATTGGATTTGCTGAAACTGTATTTTGCCAAATCTTGCCTTGAGACCTGATAGGAAGTATTAAACGCTTAGTTAAATCAATACAAGTTGGTAGTAAGAGCGAGTAATGTTGGTTGAACCGATGAATGAAGGTTGAAAGCAATTTAAATTATGACTTTGTATAAATACTAGATATTAACAGAACATCTACTGCGCGAAATGGGCAGAGTTTACTTGTTTGAGAAGGAGTGGCTTATTCAAAACTAAGATTTATTTAATCTGTTTGTTCCCAGGCAAAATTGGATGTGATGCAATTCCAAATTTCACCACATGACGGTGCCCAATTTCGACTTCATAGGACATATTAAACACTTAGCTTGTTATTATGTTCAAGGTAATCAGATTTGTTTATTATTCTAATGGCCTCTTCAAAACTATTCTGGATTACTACTTTGGATCTATTCTACATTACTTGGCAACAACATACTCTGTAACAGATTAGGCAGTATAATCATATATGTTAACTTGAGAGTGCCCACACTCAATCTACTTATCGTGATGTGTTAAATCAATTACTGTTAGACATTATTTGTCTGATAATCTACCAAATCTTTGAATTGAAGAATTTGTGATTTAATTAATAGCTTGTTGTTATGTTCAGGGTAATCAGACTTGTATATAATTCTAATGGCCTTCTTTTGAAAACTATTCTGAATTACAACTTTGGATCTTATATTACTTTGCAACAATCTACTCGGTGACAGATTAGGCAGTATAATCACATATGTTAACTTCAGTGCCCACACTGTATTTATTTATGGTTATTTGTTAAATCAAGTACTGTTAGACATGAAATAGGAAGTGTTTAACATAAATGTAATGGCTACTCACCATTGTAGCTCGCTCCTGGTCAATGATACGAGCCTCTTCTTGCAGTGGAAAACTTGCAGCCAACAAACACCGTGGAACCTAAAGGAATGAAATTAAACATTAACATTTCGCCTCGACCAATTTTCACACGTACAACGCAACGCGGCTACACTTCTGCTATTACAAACGTAAATCTCCTTAAACACAATGAGTGTTACTTACCGTGTACGCTCTAGACGGTCCAGTTGCAAGCAGAAAATAAAGATATTTCTGTTGATAATCGTCGCTGCTCAGTGGCTCACGGCCATCGCGCCAACAGATTTGAATTTTGGCGGAGGTTCCGGCAATTACGTCATATCCGCGGCACATGACTGCGACGTAATACCCGCTTATCTGAAACGGCAGTTAAAAGTAGAGTTACATCAAGTTTTCTTGGAACCTAAACGAATGAAAGAAAACTATCATTTGGCCACAACCAACATTCACAGATACAACACAACGTGCGGGGTTGAGGTTAAAGATTGAGTGAAGGGCCCTCGTTTTAAACTACTGTTTTGAAAAGGAGTGGAAACAAGTAAGACGTATTTAATTTATTTAATGGGAAGTAGTAAGACTTATTAAATTTATTTAATCTACTTTTCTTCCCAGGCAAAATTTGATGTGCTGCAATTCCAAATTTCCAAAGTGAATGAAGGAATGAAGTCCTTTAAATTATGATTTTGTATAAATACTAGGCATAAACACAAAATCGACGGCACAAAATGGGCAGACTTTACTTGTTTGAAAAGGACTGGTTACAAGACAGACTTTTTTAATTTATTTAATGGGAAGAAGACTTATTTAGTTTAATTGATCTATTTTTGTTCCCTGGCAAAATTCGATTTGCTGCAATTCCAAATTTCCAAAGTGAATGAAGGAAAGAAGTCGTTTAAATTATGATTTTGTTTAAATACTAGGCATAGACACAAAATCTACGGCACAAAATGGGCAGACTTTACTTGTTTGAAGAGGACTGGTTACAAGACAGACTTTTCTGATTTATTTAATGGGAAGAGGACTTATTTAGTTTATTTAATCTATTTTTGTTCCCTGGCAAAATTGTATTTGCTGAAATTGTATTTTGCCAAATCTCGATTTGAGACCTGATAGGAAGTATTAAACGCTTAGTTAAATCAATACAAGTTGGTAATAAGAGCGAGTAATGTTGGTTGAACCGATGAATGAAGGTTGAAAGCAATTTAAATTATGACTTTGTATAAATACTAGATATTAACAGAACATCTACTGCGCAAAATGGGCAGAGTTTACTTGTTTGAGAAGGAGTGGCTTATTCAAAACTAAGATTTATGTAATCTGTTTGTTCCCAGGCAAAATTGGATGTGATGCAATTCCAAATTTCACCACATGATGGTGCCCAATTTTGACTTCATAGGACATATTAAACACTTAGCTTGTTATTATGTTCAAGGTAATCAGATTTGTTTATCATTCTAATGGCCTCTTCAAAACCATTCTGGATTACTACTTTGGATCTATTCTACATTACTTGGCAACAACATACTCTGTAACAGATTAGGCAGTATAATCACATATGTTAACTTGAGAGTGCCCACACTCAATCTACTTATCGTGATGTGTTAAATCAATTACTGTTAGACATTATTTGTCTGATAATCTACCAAATCTTTGAATTGAAGAATTTGTGATTTAATTAATAGCTTGTTCAGGGTAATCAGACTTGTATATAATTCTAATGGCCTTCTTTTGAAAACTATTCTGAATTACAACTTTGGATCTTATATTACTTTGCAACAATCTACTCGGTGACAGATTAGGCAGTATAATCACATATGTTAACTTCAGTGCCCATACTGTATTTATTTATGGTTATTTGTTAAATCAAGTACTGTTAGACATGAAATAGGAAGTGTTTAACATAAATGTTATGGCTACTCACCATTGTAGCTCGCTCCTGGTCAATGATATGAGCCTCTTCTTGCAGTGGAAAACTTGCAGCCAACAAACACCGTGGAACCTAAAGGAATGAAATTAAACATTAACATTTCGCCTGGACCAACATTCACACGTACAACGCAACGCGGCTACACTTCTGCTATTACAAACGTAAATCTCCTTAAACACAACGAGTGTTACTTACCGTGTACGCTCTAGGCAAAATTGGATGTGATGCAATTCCAAATCTATCTGAAACGGCAGTTAAAAGTAGAGTTACATCAAGTTTTCTTTTTTAATCAACACAATCATTTACAACCGTTGACCAGAAAGAATCGTCGAAATTCGACGTCCCCCACAAACGCCACGCTCACTCGCTTTTCAGGGCAACAAAAGTACTTCTTTTTAAAAACGATGAGTTGTACTTACCGTGTACGCTCTGGACGGTCCAGTTGCAAGCAGAAAATAAAAATATTTCTCTTGTTAGTCGTATGTTACCATCCGCTGTGTCTTTGTCAACATCGCCGCCATTTTCCTACTTCCTGCTGCGAGCCACGCCCACGGATTTAAATTTGGGCGGAAGCTCTTTCCATTGGCGTCGTTTTCGCGTATAGCAAATCCGATTGGTTGGGAAGGGGGCACGGTTATGCAGCCGAGGGGTCCTGTGATCGGTGGGATGTAAAGTAGGCGTCGACGTCACGTCCGCGTCACGTGACCACGACGTGGCAGACGTCATATAGCAACCGCTGTTTTGTTTAGTAGACTTACAGTTGTTATGCATTGACATAATGGCGCACACACCAAATAGATTTAAATAAATTAAATAATTCTTCTGCCCACTCTCTTTTAAACAAGTTAACTCTCCCCGCGGATTTGAATTCCGGCGAAAGTTACGCCCATCGACGTCACGTATGTCACGTGACCACGACGTGGCAGATGTCATATAGCAACCGCTCTTTTGTTTAGTAGATTTACAGTTGTTATGCATTGGCATAATGGTGTGCACTCAAAATAGATTTAAATAAATTAAATATTTCTTCTGCCCACTCCCTTTTAAACAAGTTAACTCTGCCCACGTCCATTGACGTCTTGTCTGCGTCACGTGACCACGACGTAGCGACGTCATATAGTAACCGCTGTTTTGATCAGTAGACTTAGTTATTATGCGTTGACATAATGGCGCACTGGTTAGCATGGCCACCTCTTAAGCATGATGTTGCGGGTTCGACGCCTGATCAATGTTAGCATGGAGTGAGCTGAAGTGCATGGCGCTGAAGATTTGAATCTTTGAAATGCGCTGAGGTCTGACATATCAGGCAGAATGGTTTGCCATCACGTTCAACAAAAAATAGAAACTTTCCCACTCTGATTAAAACGTCCTGTGTTCATCTACGTATTTTCGTTTTGCTGTGCATCTTTTCCCTGCCATTTCGAGAGCCCAATTGACACTCATAGTTTAAAGAAATGTGTTTGCCCATCCTACTTTGTGGAATTTCACCACATGCGCTTTTGACCAAAATACCAAATTGAACTCAAGTGAAGCCAACACGCACAACCCCCCCCCCCCCCCCCCCCCCACACACACACACACACACACACACACACACAAATGTTGATATGAACATAAAAGAGCCGCATGCGGTTCGGGAGTTGCGGCTTGGCCAAACCTGTACTATACAACTTTATTTGTATAAAATTTTCACAACAGCTGTCACACAAACAAAGCGGGAAAAACCGAAGACGTGCTGGATTTATTTGCACCTTTGAAAAGACACCGTATTGCCGCAGATGTGGCAAAGAGTACTTTTGGGCATCTGAGACGGAAGGATGTCCAAAGCATCACGTCACCTGCTCTGGTAGGCATGGTGGTGGGACGTTGAGGTCAACCGCTTTGGGGTTGGCTGAATCTTTGATCGCAGGATGCCACACACTTGAAGACAGAAGCAGAAAAGCAGAGCTAAATGCAAAATGTACTCACCGGTGACTCCAATTTTTTTCCCCCCTGAAGAAACAGCTGGACGGGTGGCCCCGGCTGGCCAGTGGGACTCTTGTTATTCTGACCCTTTTTAGTGCGCGTTTGGGGCAACAACCGTTTTTTGTGGCGCTCTCTTCTGGTTCAAAAGTGCCCTGCATGTGAATTTGCTTTTCCTGCCTTCTGATTGGATGAGCGCCGGTGTGACGCGGTGCCTTTGTCACCGTGGCGGGGGGTATACGTTGGCATCGGAGCGTCTGCCAACGTCTGAGACCGGCTGGCAGTGTATCGGAGGTGTCGAGTGCGGTGCCGCTGGAGCTCACTCACCAGCTGGTGTTAGGGCCACAGAATGAAGGCCAAGGAGAAGAATAGAAAGAGAAACAGAAACTTCTCCTCCAATTGTTTGATTTGTCTCTTCTGAGCTTCGATGAATTCTTTCAGCTCTTTGTTCCTCTAGGACGGACAAATGGAAAGTGGCATTCAAAAGCCAGTAAGCGTGCAAGTAAGTGCCGGGCTGGCTTTGGGCCCTTACCTGTTGCGCGCTGTGCAGCAGATCCATTCTCTCGGAGGATGCAAGCGTCGCGCTCCCTCAACTCGCACATCAGGGCTCGCTTCCATTGGTCCACGGCGCTCCTAAGCTCTTCTCTCTGATCCGCCGTCAGCACGTCATTCACGCCAGCGTGGCTGGCTTTTTCGCCGTCCGTGGCGGGGCAGTCCCGCTGCGGTAGCGCCTCGTACAACATGGCCTCCAGCTCCAGGATCCTCTGGGCCGCAATCCTCGTCCATCAGTGGTCCGGCGGGAGATTTGAGGGCGGCTTACCTTATGAGCCTGGTCCATGGAACACTTCCTGAAGTCCAACTCTTCATCCAGGTAGCCCTTCTGCTTGCAGAACATATCCTAGCACAGCTCAAGGTCAGAATTGTTGGGGCACATTGCCGGAGTTCCCCTTGGCTGATGTCGCGTGTCTGTCTACCTTCTCACTTTCAATGTCCAACATCTTCTGTTGAAGTGCTGACTTGGTCACTTTGATGTATTCTAACCACTGAGGAAAGGCTGCTGTCACATAAGCAGAATGCGAGAGCGTGCGTGGACGTGCGCGTTACCTTCTCGGCTAGGGTGAGAAGGGTCCTGGCGTGAATCACGACCACCTGCTCCTCGTTGGTGAGATTCTGCAAGAGCCCAAAGGCACAGCGTCAACAAGCTTCTTTCAGCGCAAAGCCTTCCAAAAGTCACATTTGAGCCGCCGAGTCTCGTGGAGTGCGAACATAAGGAGTTCGACATACACTTACGGCGTTATAGCCCAGGATGTCCAGCTTCTTCATCAGATCACTGATGACGATGTCCGGGGGAAAGGCGCAAGGAGCAATGTAAGGTGTTCTGGGACCTCGGGTTAAGGTTAGGGTTGCGAGGGACGCCTTACGTACGCTCACGCCCTCGGCCTCGCAGTAGATCTGCAAAGGGCTGAGGCCGTCTGGGAAACGGACTTGCAGAAACTTCAAGACGGGGGAGCGCCACTCCCTCTCCTGAAAGGCAGAGGCATGCATCCGTCCGTCCGTCCGTCCGTCCGTCCGTCACATCTCTGGCCTCAACACGCTTGTGCGAGTCTTCCCACCTCCAGCTCCAGGATGCGGAACTCAAGCAGTTCGTTTTGGTCTCGGATATCCTGGATGTGCTCTTTCAGACGCGCTTCTTCCGCCTCCATCCGCCTGACCTGAAAAGACAGTCAGACCTCATCTGCGGGGCTTCCCGTCAGGTGTGACGCCAAGCGACTCCGCCCAGCGCCTTTCTTTCCGTCACCTTTTCGGCCAACTGCTGATTGCTCTGACGCAGCAGCTGCTTCTCCTCCACCCACTTGACATTCTAGAAGAGACAAACGCGTGGACAGCTTTGGAATGTTGTGTCATTTTCATCCACAAATTCTTTGGTTGACTGGAAAATGACATTTGCTTTTCTCCGCATTTTCCCAGCCACGTTCGGGGGGGGGGGGGGTTGGTCCAGTAATGCCAGACGGATGAGTGACTGAAGAATGTAGCTATTTTGTCTGAGAAAAAGGTGTGCTCATTGATGAGCTTACCTGTCCTTGTTGCTTCAGCGCTGACTCCAGATCTGCTACTCTGCTTTGATAGTGACCCATTTCTACCATCAGCTTTTCTCTGGTCTGAAAGGAGGAGGAGGGAGGCTCCTCCTCCTCCTTTCAGACCAGAGAACACCCGAGGCTGGGTGAGAACGGGGAGGCTGCGACCCGGCCGGGGGTTGCGGGAAGGGGCGCCACCTTGATCTCCTTCTCGGCGTCGTAGTCCCCTTCGCTGGTCTGGGCTAGCAGAGCGTAGGCTCGTTGCAGCGCTTGATATTCTTGCGTCAGCTGGCGGTAGCGAAGCTCCGCCTCTTCATGCACACACCAATGCAACACAGCACTAGTACCAGAATCAGTCAGACCGGCGACAAAGCACCCGCGACGCAAAGACGAGTCCGATTCCAGGCTGAAGAGGAATGTTTGGTGCCAATACGCTGGCAGAAATGGCGGGCTACCTCTTCGGGTTCCGTGTCGGGGGTTCTGTCGGTGTGAAAAGACAAGGACGATCCGTCCGGGTCCACCAACACGTCTTCGTCGTAGCCGTAAAATGTTTCGATGACCTGCGGGCGCGGAAGCAAACATCTCTCTGAACAAACTGAAGCGACACCTCACGATGAATCGACGAGAGGAACGATAGCGAGAAAAAGGCCATTTCATCTTGCGCAACACCAAGCAGCCGCAAACAAACAGACTCACCTTGCAGGACCTCACGCTTTGTTCCTCCTCAGAGATTCTCGACGTCGGTATCGTAGCAGCAAATCTCTCTCCTGTCGACACAAATAATCCGCCTTTGAGATTCTTTGGATGCAAAGGGAACGAACGGCTCCGGCGCAGAAACAAACGCGACTCACAATGACATTTCTGACATGAGCTCCTGTCTCCAGAGCCTGAAAAAACACGTCACCGGCGATGATTGGAGGGACGCTCGTCTTTTCCAAAAGTGACAACTACAGGGTGTGTCAGGGTTTTCCAGATTATCTTTATCGTATCATTGTGTTGCTTTGACTTTGACTGCGACCTGTAATAAATAATATTATTTATCCCTTATTTATCCCTATCGCTTATCCCTTCCTACACAAAGTCGTAAAACACCCCTTGCTATGTTTTGACTAGAGGTCAAGGGCTTCCTCTATTCAATCTACTCTTACACCCACCCTGTTTCTCTTAATTAAAATGCTCGTGCAGGAGCCGAGAGTCAGACTTCATTCGTACAACGGATGGACTCTCCACCTGCAGGTGTCCAAAAGAACTTACTTGTCTCCCGTGTGGTTCTTGCAAAATAAGTTGGAGCGAGCGCAACTCTAACAGGGTGCATTTTGCCACTAGCTGCCTACGGACAATGACGTCGCGCTCGCGGCTCATGGTTGACGGGCTGAGCAGCCGGGCAAGTCCGTCGTTTTCAGCGCACAGCGAGTGGCAAAGGCGCTGACAAAACGGGAGCTTTGAGCTGCTGAAAACGGCAAAACAAGTCTAAAGCGTGTTCAAACGCGTGCGCACAATGCTCCTGCTTGAAAGGTCGGAATTTAAGGGGCCGATTTTTTGGATGGCGGCCGCCGGCCAAGCTTTGGACGGAAAAGGTTTCCTGGCGACAGCGAGCGAGCGCGGCGCTGCCGTACGTGCACCGAGTCGCCTGCCTGAAGACCTTGGACAAGTCGTCGATGATGTGCCGCTGCTCCACAACTTGAAGGAACTCCATTTCACTGTCCTGCTGGCCGCAACCGCGGTCCAGGTCATTGAGCGAACTAGGCCTTCTCTGTGGAACACAAATGCAGTGGACTCTGTTGGCACGCCGCCGTTGTCCGCGTCGACTTACCAAGCTTGCCATCTCCTCGTTCTCCTGGGTGACAAAGCGCACTTTGTTTTCAAGGCGACACAGCACCAGCGAGAGTTCTTCATTCTTCCTGCTCAGGCGTTTGTTTTTGTACAGGAGTGGCAGAAACTGGCTTTCTGTTTCTCTCAGTCGCTTTAGCTGCAAGCATGAAGTGCGGGATGTGAAAGACGCACAACACGCGGGCCGGAACGTATCCATTTCTTTTGCATCGGTTTGAACGGAATCGTGGCTTTGGCTCCCAATAAAAGACATCTACCAGGCAACCGACTCGCCGCGCCGCTCAACTAATAAGCAAGCGCAATGGGTGCCTCGCTGGATGGCGCGCATCAAACGTAGCGCAAACCTTCAAGCGTGCCGTCAATAAATTACCAGTTCATTGCGCTCTTCAGAAAGCAGGGCGTTTCGATCCTCCAGTTTCCTGATGACTGCGCTGAGCTCAGCGATTTTCAGATGAAACCGTCGCGTGTCCCGATCCTCCTGAGACTGAAAACGCCCCGCAACACACACACACAAGCACTCGTTCAAAGTTCAAAACTGTTTTTGTGCTACCTTCCTCCAGCAACGAACTAAGTCATGCGTACTGCAAGTGTGTGATGAGGTGGCTTACGCAATGAAGAGGATTGCTAGTAGCGGCGTTGACCCCACTTCCAGGGTAGTTTAGGCCCGCCCTTTGGGAATCCCTCAGGGCAGCGATCTGCTGCTCGGCAGCCTGAGTCTGCAGCTGAAGGCGGTGGACGTGGCCGGCCCCAGGGCTTCATCCAAAACACTAACCGCTCTGTCTTTCAGCTTGATCTCATCCGTCTGGATGTACAAACGGGGAGCGCTCAGGCAGGCGGGCAAACTCATTTGCCAGAATTGTGACAAAAACAAAGAGAGCAACCGGCCAATTTTTTTCTTGAATCGACTAGAACACCTTTGCTGTGACAAAAGCGAAGCGAGCAACCGGACATTTTCTTCTTGTGAAATAGAATAGAATGCCTTAGGTGTCATTGCACTGCAGGTATACAACGAAATTGGGAACATAGCCACGCACCGCGCATCTGATCAGTCCTACCAGTCGGCGGATCTCCCTCTCGCAGTCTCTCTTGGTTCGGCTCAGCTCCTCCCGATGCTGGTGATGAGCCGATCGGAGCTCGGCCGCTCGGGACTGCCAGGCCTGCTGGGCCGCTGCCAGGGCTTCTTCCGCGCTCCTGGTGGAGGCGACACCGCTCGGTCTCCCGACACCGCCGCGTCTCCTCCACCTCCGCCAGCAAAGCGCCCCCCCTCCTCACCTGAGCAGACATTGCGCCACACCGGGCCGTTGAGACCGCAACGGAGCGCCGCGACGCTTACTGGGGACAAGCTACACAATACGGTAGCGGCCGCATCGAAGCCCGACGTGGCGTGCGGATAGTCAGACACGGATAGAGCGGATCACCTTGTCCATGGAGCCGTCCCTCAGGCTGAGGACCAAGGCATTCAGTCGCTGGATCTCTCCATCTTTGATTTTGATCACTCTCATCAGCTCCATTTCATGCTGCCGCAGTAATGTCTCCCTGGTAATGGCTAACTCTTTCTGCTTCTCCTCATGGAGTTTGCTTTTGAGTTCCGTCATGGCGGCGGTGGCACGGTGGTGCTCCGCCCGCAGGTCCTGACTTCTCTCTCTCTCCAGACAGCTGACCTGACATGACTTAGACTTAGACTTAGACAAACTTTATTGTCATCTTGTCTGCACATGGTGCATACAAAACGAAATTCCGTTGCATACGTCTTACAACAAAGTAGTGATATTGCAGTTGAATAGAAGTAACATATCCTATGAAAATATATATATATACATATACTGTATATATATATATATTACAAATAAGTATAAAGTGCAGCAGTGCTAATTATGCAATAGTGCAAGTAGGCAAAACAGTATTCAAGAGTGTGCAGAGGAATGCTAAACCATGTATTAAACTTCTATTTAAAGGGTTTACACAAGTTCAGTAAAGTTGGTAGTGCGAGATAGTGCAAGATAGAGGTCCGTAGTGTCATAAAGTACAGTTCTGTGAATGTGTGATGCAGAGTTCAGTTTAGAGCTCAACAGTTCTAATGTTCAACAGTCTGATGACAGCAGGGAAAAAGCTGTTGCAGAACCTGGTGGACCTGCAGCGGATTGTGCGAAACCTCTTCCCAGAGGGCAGCAGGGAGAACAGTCCATGGTGGGGGTGTGATGGGTCATTGATGATGTTACGGGCACGGGACATGCAGCGCTGAGATGAAATGTCCTGAATGGAGGGAAGAGGAGCCCCTATGATCCTCTCTGCTGTCCTCACCACTCTCCTCACGTTCTTCCAATCGGAGGCGGTGCAGCCTCCACACCACACAGAGAGTCAGCTTGTCAGAATGCTCTCTATGGTGCTCCTGTAGAACGTCCTCATGATGGGTGGGGGCAGGTGGGCTCTCCTCATCCTCCGCAGGAAGTACAAGCGCTTCTGTGCCCTCTTGATCAGTGCCGTAGTGTTCATAGTCCAGGTGAGGTCTTCTGTGATGTGGACCCCCAGGAATTTGGTGCTGCTGACCACCTCCACAGCTGAGCTGTTGATGATCAGTGGAGCGTGGTGAGGCTGGTTTTTCCTGAAGTCGACGATGATCTCCATCTTCTCCACATTCAGGATCAGGCTGTTGTCTCTGCACCAGCCCACCAGCTGCTCCACCTCCTCTCTGTAGTCCAGGTCGTTGTTGTCTCTGATGAGCCCCACCACCGTTGTGTCGTCTGCTGACTTCACGATGTGATTGGTGGTGAACCTGGGGACGCAGTCGTGTGTCATCAGGGTGAACAGCAGGGGGCTCAGGACGCAGCACTGAGGGGAGCCTGTGCTGAGGGTGATGACATCAGAGGTGTTCTGTCCGACCCGGACTGACTGAGGTCTGTTGGTGAGGAAGTCTAGCAGCCAGTTGCGAAGGGGGGTGTTGAAGCCCAGGTGTTCCAATTTTCCTACTAGATGCTGTGGGATGATGGTGTTAAACGCTGAGCTGAAGTCCAGGAACAGCATCCGAACATGGGTGTTCTTCTCCTCCAGGTGAGCCAGGCTCAGGTGAAGAACGGAGGAGATGGCGTCCTGAGTGGAGCGGTTTTGCCGGTCGGCAAACTGGAACGGGTCAAATAATGGGGGGAGTCTGGAAACGATGTGATCTTTAAGCAGCCTTTCGAAGCACTTCATCATGACCGGAGTCAGTGCAACAGGCCGGTAATCATTAAATGAGGTGATTTGAGGTTTCTTCGGCACCGGAATGATGGAGGCAGTCTTAAAGCACGCTGGCACTGTGGCTTGGCCCAGCGAGAAAATGTCTGTGATGACCCCAGCCAGCTGACTTGCACATTCCCTGAACACACGCCCAGGAATGTTGTCGGGGCCAGGGGCCTTACGGGGGTTGACTCTCCTCAGGGTCTTCAACACATCGGCGGAGTCAAGGCAGAGTACCTCCTCTTCCTGATGGGGGACAGTTTTAACTGCTGGAGTGCCGTTTAGTGCCTCGAACCTCCCAAAGAAGTTATTTAGACCATTTAGAAAGTCAGCATCAACTTCACCCACCGGGGGGGGGGAGGGTGAGTTGTAGTCTGTAATCGCCCGTATGCCTTGCCACATACTCCTGGTGTTGTTGGCGTCGTGGAAACGATCCTGAATTTTTCGACTGTGGTCTCGCTTCGCTACCCTGATGGCACGGTTCAAGTTGGCTCTCGCTGTCCTCAGTGTCTCCTTGTCGCCAGACTTGAAGGCAGAGTTCCGCGCTCGTAGCGTTTGACGTACCTCCTCAGTCATCCAGGGTCGTTGGTTGCCCGGGGTGATGATATTCTTAGTGGTGCTGACGTCCTCGGTGCATTTGTTGACGTAGGCTGACACAGTCATGGCACACGCATGTCAAATCTACATCGGGGAAACTGGGAGGGAGGGAGGGAGGGAGGGCGGGAGGGAGGCAAGCAGGGAGGCAGGCAGGGAGGCAGGCAGGGAGGCAGGCAGGGAAGCAGGCAGGGAGGAAGGCAGTGTCTGTCTGTTGAGGTTTTCACCTTGTTCTTCTCCTGCTGAAGTTCTAACTGGACGTCCATCAGTTTGGCTCTCAGCTCGTCATTGGCGGCCTGAAAGGCGTCCGTTCGCTCCGCCTTGACCCGCCCTGCCGGAGCTCGTTTGGACATCTCTTACTCGAGTCTCGCCCGGTCGTCAGTCAGAGATCACAACATTTGTACCTGGAGAGCACAAACGCAGCGCTGTTTTCCACTGGCTTCGGACTCAACTTCAATCGGTACCGTAACGTACAACATCATAAACATAGATCTAGCTTGACTTATTCATTGAATAAATGCATTTGGTTCTTCAAAACTGCATCACGCAACATAGCGTGACCGAGACGGCCGTTATCCACCTGCGTGAAGTTATTTGGTGAAATGAATGAGATGTTTAAGACACCATCGTTCTGTCTCTATGTAGATGAAGGGAAATAATCGATTGCTGAAGGTCCAAAGGTGTTGTGATAAACAAATAAACATATTAGTGATTAGTGACATATTTGTGATAAACATATTAGGCAGGATAATCACATATGTTAACGTGACTGCCCACACTGTATTTATTTATGGTTATTTGTTAAATCGAGTACTGTTAGACATGAAATAGGAAGTGTTTAACATAAATGGAAGACGAAAGGGGTACTCACCATTGTAGCTCCTGCTGGTCAATGATACGAGCCTCTTCTTGCAGTGGAAAACATACAGCCAACAAACACCGTGGAACCTAAAGGAATGAAATTAAACATTAACATTTAGCCTAAACCAACATTCACAGATACAACGCAACGCAAACTACACAAACGTAAATCTTTTTAAACACAATGAGTTGTACTTACCGTGTACGCTCTAGACGGTCCACTTGCAAGCAGAAAATAAAGATATTTCTGTTGATAATCGTCGTGTTTGTATCCGGTGTCTCGCTCAAGGCCATTGCGCCCACAGATTTGAATTTTGGCGAGAGTTCAGCCTATTGACGTCATTTCCGCGGTGTAATACCCGCATATCTGAAACGGCAAAGTTAAGAGTAGAGTTAAATAAAGTTTTTAGTCAACGCAATAATTTACAACCGTTGACCAGTCGAAATAATCGTCGAAATTTGGCGTCTGTGGCTGGAAGCAGACGCCGAGTTCGACATTCCTCCCAAACGCCACACTCCCTCGCTTTTCAGGGCTAAAAAAAAACAGTTGTAATTACCTTGTACGCTCTAGACGGTCAAGTTGCAAGCTGAAAACAAAAATATTTGCCTTGTAAGTCATCGTGTTACTAACCGCTGTGTCTTGTTTGCCAGAATTGCCGCTTTCCTACTTCCTGTTGCAAGCCACGCCCACGGATTATAATTTTGCCGTGAGTTCCGCCTATTGACGTCATGTCCGCGTCACATGACTGCGACGTAATATTATCTAAAACTGTTTGTGCGGTATTGTGTTGTTCTGTGCGGTATTGTGTTATTCTGTGCGGCGTCGTGTTGTTCTGTGCGGCGTCGTGTTGTTCAGTGCGACGTCGTGTTGTTCAGTGCGGCATGGTGTTGTTCAGTGCGGCATGGTGTTGTTCAGTGCGGCATGGTGTTGTTCAGTGCGGCATAATGTTGTTCAGTGCGGCATAATGTTGTTCAGTGCGGCATGGTGTTGTTCAGTGCGGCATGGTGTTGTTCAGTGCGGCATGGTGTTGTTCAGTGCGGCATAATGTTGTTCAGTAAGCCATAATGTTGTTCAGTGCGGCATGGTGTTGTTCAGTGCGGGATGGTGTTGTTCAGTGCAGGATGGTGTTGTTCAGTGCGGCATGGTGTTGTTCAATGCGGCATGGTGTTGTTCAGTGCAGGATGGTGTTGTTCAGTGCGGCATGGTGTTGTTCAGTGCGGCATGGTGTTGTTCAATGCGGCATGGTGTTGTTCAGTGCGGCATGGTGTTGTTCAGTGCGGCATGGTGTTGTTCAGTGCGGAATGGTGTTGTTCAGTGCGGCATGGTGTTGTTCAGTGTGGGATGGTGTTGTTCAATGCGGGATCGTGTTGTTCAGTACGGGGTGGTGTTGTTCAGTGCAGGATGGTGTTGTTCAGTGCAGGATGGTGTTGTTCAGTGCGGCATGGTGTTGTTCAATGCAGGATCGTGTTGTTCAGTGCAGCATGGTGTTGTTCAGTGCAGCATGGTGTTGTTCAGTGCGGCATGGTGTTGTTCAGTGCGGCATGGTGTTGTTCAATGCGGCATGGTGTTGTTCAGTGCGGGATGGTGTTGTTCAGTGCGGCATGGTGTTTTTCAGTGCGGCATAATGTTGTTCAGTGCAGCATGGTGTTGTTCAGTGCGGCATGGTGTTGTTCAGTGCGACATAATGTTGTTCAGTGCGGCATAATGTTGTTCAGTGCGGCATGGTGTTGTTCAGTGCGGCATGGTGTTGTTCAGTGCGGCATGGTGTTGTTCAGTGCGGCATGGTGTTGTTCAGTGCAGGATGGTGTTGTTCAGTGCAGGATGGTGTTGTTCAATGCGGCATGGTGTTGTTCAGTGCGGGATGGTGTTGTTCAGTGCAGGATGGTGTTGTTCAGTGCGGCATGGTGTTGTTCAGTGCGGCATGGTCTTGTTCAGTGCGGCATGGTGTTGTTCAGTGCGGCATGGTGTTGTTCAGTGCGGCATGGTGTTGTTCAGTGCAGGATGGTGTTGTTCAATGCGGGATGGTGTTGTTCAGTGCGGGATGGTGTTGTTCAGTGCAGGATGGTGTTGTTCAGTGCGGCATGGTGTTGTTCAATGCGGCATGGTGTTGTTCAGTGCAGGATGGTGTTGTTCAGTGCGGCATGGTGTTGTTCAATGCGGCATGGTGTTGTTCAGTGCAGGATGGTGTTGTTCAGTGCGGCATGGTGTTGTTCAATGCGGCATGGTGTTGTTCAGTGCGGCATGGTGTTGTTCAGTGCGGCATGGTGTTGTTCAGTGCGGCATGGTGTTGTTCAGTGCAGCGTAATGTTGTTCAGTGCGGCATGGTGTTGTTCAGTGCGGCATGGTGTTGTTCAATGCGGCATGGTGTTGTTCAGTGCAGGATGGTGTTGTTCAGTGCGGCATGGTGTTGTTCAGTGCGGCATGGTGTTGTTCAGTGCAGGATGGTGTTGTTCAGTGCGGCATGGTGTTGTTCAGTGCGGCATGGTGTTGTTCAGTGCGGCATGGTGTTGTTCAGTGCGGCATAATGTTGTTCAGTGCGCCATAATGTTGTTCAGTGCGGCATGGTGTTGTTCAGTGCGGGATGGTGTTGTTCAGTGCAGGATGGTGTTGTTCAGTGCGGCATGGTGTTGTTCAATGCGGGATCGTGTTGTTCAGTGCGGCATGGTGTTGTTCAGTGCGGCATGGTGTTGTTCAGTGCGGCATGGTGTTGTTCAGTGCGGCATGGTGTTGTTCAGTGCGGCATAATGTTGTTCAGTGCGGCATAATGTTGTTCAGTGCGGCATAATGTTGTTCAGTGCGGCATAATGTTGTTCAGTGCGGCATAATGTTGTTCAGTGCGGCATAATGTTGTTCAGTGCGGGATGGTGTTGTTCATTGCGGCATGGTGTTGTTCAGTGCGGCATGGTGTTGTTCAGTGCTGTTCAGTGCGGCATGGTGTTGTTCAGTGCGGCATGGTGTTGTTCAGTGCGGGATGGTGTTGTTCAGTGCAGGATGGTGTTGTTCAGTGCGGCATGGTGTTGTTCAATGCGGCATGGTGTTGTTCAGTTCGGGATGGTGTTGTTCAGTGCGGCATGGTGTTGTTCAGTGCGGCATAATGTTTTTCAGTGCGGCATGTTGTTGTTCAGTGCGGCATGGTGTTGTTCAGTGCAGCATAATGTTGTTCAGTGCGGCATGGTGTTGTTCAGTGCGGAATGGTGTTGTTCAGTGCGGCATGGTGTTGTTCAGTGCGGCATGGTGTTGTTCAGTGCGGCATGGTGTTGTTCAGTGCGGCATGGTGTTGTTCAGTGCGGGATGGTGTTCAATGCGGGATCGTGTTGTTCAGTGCGGCATGGTGTTGTTCAGTGCGGCATGGTGTTGTTCAGTGCGGCATGGTGTTGTTCAGTGCGGCATGGTGTTGTTCATTTCGGCATAATGTTGTTCAGTGCGGCATAATGTTGTTTAGTGCGGCATGGTGTTGTTCAGTGCGGGATGGTGTTGTTCAGTGCGTTATAATGTTGTTCAGTGCGGCATGGTGTTGTTCAGTGCGGCATGGTGTTGTTCAGTGCGGCATGGTGTTGTTCAGTGCGGCATAATGTTGTTCAGTGCGGCATAATGTTGGTCAGTGCGGGATGGTGTTGTTCAGTGCGGGATGGTGTTGTTCAGTGCGGCATGGTGTTCAATGCGGAATGGTGTTGTTCAGTGCAGGATGGTGTTGTTCAGTGCGGCATGGTGTTGTTCAGTGCGGCATAATGTTGTTCAATGCGGCATGGTGTTGTTCAGTGCGGCATGGTGTTGTTCAGTGCGGCATGGTGTTGTTCAGTGCGGCATGGTGTTGTTCAGTGCGGCATGGTGTTGTTCAGTGCGGCATGGTGTTGTTCAGTGCGGCATAATGTTCAGTGCGGCATAATGTTGTTCAGTGCGGCATAATGTTGTTCAGTGCGGCATGGTGTTGTTCAGTGCGGGATGGTGTTGTTCAGTGCAGGATGGTGTTGTTCAGTGCGGCATGGTGTTCAGTGCGGGATGGTGTCTTTCAGTGCGGCATGGTGTCGTTCAGTGCGGCATGGTGTCTTTCAGTGCGGCATGGTGTCGTTCAGTGAGGCATGGTGTTGTTCAGTGCGGCATGGTGTTGTTTAGTGCGGCATGGTGTTGTTCAGTGCGGGATGGTGTTGTTCAGTGTGGCATGGTGTTCAGTGCGGCATGGTGTTGTTCAGTGCGGTATCGTGTTGTTCAGTGCGGTATCGTGTTTCTCAGTGCGGTATCGTGTTGTTCAGTGCAGTATCGTTGTGTTGTTCGTATTGTGTTGTGTTGTTCGTAATGTGTTGTGTTGTTCGTATTGTGTTGTGTTGTTCGTATTGTGTTGTGTTGTTCGTATTGTGTTGTGTTGTTCGTATTGTGTTGTGTTGTTCATATTGTGTTGTTCATATTGTGTTGAGTTGTTCGTATTGTGTTGTGTTGTTCGTATTGTGTTGCCTTTAACACTTAGCCTCTAACACTTAGCCTCTAACACTTAGCCTCTAGCATCTAGAAGGTAAATAAATAGGAAGGAAGGACTCACCGGTGACGTCTTCGCCCACGTCCAAGCGTTGTACTTTGTATTTTCATCCTTCTGACAGTGGAAAACATAGCCAACAAACACCGTGGAACCTAAACGAATGAAAGAAAACTATCATTTGGCCACAACCAACATTCACAGATACAACACAATGTGACGTGCGGGGTTGAGGTTAAAGGTTGAGTGAAGGGCCCTCGTTTTAAACTACTTTTTTGAAAAGGATTGGGAACAAGTAAGACGTATTTAATTTATTTAATGGGAAGTAGTAAGAGCTATTGAATTTAATCTATGTATTATATTCTATTGTATTGTATTCTGTTGTATTCTTTTGGATTGTATTCACACTAACCCCACTAAAACTTCAGCCCACAAAAACTCGCCTCTGGCGCCTAGCCTCTGGCACTTAGCCTCTAACACTTAGCCTTTAACACTTAGCCTTTAACACTTAGCCTTTAACACTTAGCCTTTAACACTTAGCCTTTAACACTTAGCCTTTAACACTTAGCCTAGAAGGTGAATAAATAGGGTTAAAGGTTGAGTGAAGGGCCCTCGTTTTAAACTACTGTTTTGAAAAGGAGTGGGAACAAGTAAGACGTATTTAATTTATTTAATGGGAAGTAGTAAGACTTATTAAATTTATTTAATCTACTTTTCTTCCCAGGCAAAATTTGATGTGCTGCAATTCCAAATTTCCAAAGTGAATGAAGGAATGAAGTCCTTTAAATTATGATTTTGTATAAATACTAGGCATTAACACAAAATCGACGGCACAAAATGGGCAGACTTTACTTGTTTGAAAAGGACTGGTTACAAGACAGACTTTTTTAATTTATTTAATGGGAAGAAGACTTAGTTTAATTGATCTATTTTTGTTCCCTGGCAAAATTCGATTTGCTGCAATTCCAAATTTCCAAAGTGAATGAAGGCAAGAAGTCGTTTAAATTATGATTTTGTTTAAATACTAGGCATGGACACAAAATCTACGGCACAAAATGGGCAGACTTTACTTGTTTGAAGAGGACTGGTTACAAGACAGACTTTTCTGATTTATTTATTGGGAAGAAGACTTATTTAGTTTATTTAATCTATTTTTGTTCCCTGGCAAAATTGGATTTGCTGAAACTGTATTTTGCCAAATCTTGCCTTGAGACCTGATAGGAAGTATTAAACGCTTAGTTAAATCAATACAAGTTGGTAGTAAGAGCGAGTAATGTTGGTTGAACCGATGAATGAAGGTTGAAAGCAATTTAAATTATGACTTTGTATAAATACTAGATATTAACAGAACATCTACTGCGCGAAATGGGCAGAGTTTACTTGTTTGAGAAGGAGTGGCTTATTCAAAACTAAGATTTATTTAATCTGTTTGTTCCCAGGCAAAATTGGATGTGATGCAATTCCAAATTTCACCACATGACGGTGCCCAATTTCGACTTCATAGGACATATTAAACACTTAGCTTGTTATTATGTTCAAGGTAATCAGATTTGTTTATTATTCTAATGGCCTCTTCAAAACTATTCTGGATTACTACTTTGGATCTATTCTACATTACTTGGCAACAACATACTCTGTAACAGATTAGGCAGTATAATCATATATGTTAACTTGAGAGTGCCCACACTCAATCTACTTATCGTGATGTGTTAAATCAATTACTGTTAGACATTATTTGTCTGATAATCTACCAAATCTTTGAATTGAAGAATTTGTGATTTAATTAATAGCTTGTTGTTATGTTCAGGGTAATCAGACTTGTATATAATTCTAATGGCCTTCTTTTGAAAACTATTCTGAATTACAACTTTGGATCTTATATTACTTTGCAACAATCTACTCGGTGACAGATTAGGCAGTATAATCACATATGTTAACTTCAGTGCCCACACTGTATTTATTTATGGTTATTTGTTAAATCAAGTACTGTTAGACATGAAATAGGAAGTGTTTAACATAAATGTAATGGCTACTCACCATTGTAGCTCGCTCCTGGTCAATGATACGAGCCTCTTCTTGCAGTGGAAAACTTGCAGCCAACAAACACCGTGGAACCTAAAGGAATGAAATTAAACATTAACATTTCGCCTCGACCAATTTTCACACGTACAACGCAACGCGGCTACACTTCTGCTATTACAAACGTAAATCTCCTTAAACACAATGAGTGTTACTTACCGTGTACGCTCTAGACGGTCCAGTTGCAAGCAGAAAATAAAGATATTTCTGTTGATAATCGTCGCTGCTCAGTGGCTCACGGCCATCGCGCCAACAGATTTGAATTTTGGCGGAGGTTCCGGCAATTACGTCATATCCGCGGCACATGACTGCGACGTAATACCCGCTTATCTGAAACGGCAGTTAAAAGTAGAGTTACATCAAGTTTTCTTGGAACCTAAACGAATGAAAGAAAACTATCATTTGGCCACAACCAACATTCACAGATACAACACAACGTGCGGGGTTGAGGTTAAAGATTGAGTGAAGGGCCCTCGTTTTAAACTACTGTTTTGAAAAGGAGTGGAAACAAGTAAGACGTATTTAATTTATTTAATGGGAAGTAGTAAGACTTATTAAATTTATTTAATCTACTTTTCTTCCCAGGCAAAATTTGATGTGCTGCAATTCCAAATTTCCAAAGTGAATGAAGGAATGAAGTCCTTTAAATTATGATTTTGTATAAATACTAGGCATAAACACAAAATCGACGGCACAAAATGGGCAGACTTTACTTGTTTGAAAAGGACTGGTTACAAGACAGACTTTTTTAATTTATTTAATGGGAAGAAGACTTATTTAGTTTAATTGATCTATTTTTGTTCCCTGGCAAAATTCGATTTGCTGCAATTCCAAATTTCCAAAGTGAATGAAGGAAAGAAGTCGTTTAAATTATGATTTTGTTTAAATACTAGGCATAGACACAAAATCTACGGCACAAAATGGGCAGACTTTACTTGTTTGAAGAGGACTGGTTACAAGACAGACTTTTCTGATTTATTTAATGGGAAGAGGACTTATTTAGTTTATTTAATCTATTTTTGTTCCCTGGCAAAATTGGATTTGCTGAAATTGTATTTTGCCAAATCTCGATTTGAGACCTGATAGGAAGTATTAAACGCTTAGTTAAATCAATACAAGTTGGTAATAAGAGCGAGTAATGTTGGTTGAACCGATGAATGAAGGTTGAAAGCAATTTAAATTATGACTTTGTATAAATACTAGATATTAACAGAACATCTACTGCGCAAAATGGGCAGAGTTTACTTGTTTGAGAAGGAGTGGCTTATTCAAAACTAAGATTTATGTAATCTGTTTGTTCCCAGGCAAAATTGGATGTGATGCAATTCCAAATTTCACCACATGATGGTGCCCAATTTTGACTTCATAGGACATATTAAACACTTAGCTTGTTATTATGTTCAAGGTAATCAGATTTGTTTATCATTCTAATGGCCTCTTCAAAACCATTCTGGATTACTACTTTGGATCTATTCTACATTACTTGGCAACAACATACTCTGTAACAGATTAGGCAGTATAATCACATATGTTAACTTGAGAGTGCCCACACTCAATCTACTTATCGTGATGTGTTAAATCAATTACTGTTAGACATTATTTGTCTGATAATCTACCAAATCTTTGAATTGAAGAATTTGTGATTTAATTAATAGCTTGTTCAGGGTAATCAGACTTGTATATAATTCTAATGGCCTTCTTTTGAAAACTATTCTGAATTACAACTTTGGATCTTATATTACTTTGCAACAATCTACTCGGTGACAGATTAGGCAGTATAATCACATATGTTAACTTCAGTGCCCATACTGTATTTATTTATGGTTATTTGTTAAATCAAGTACTGTTAGACATGAAATAGGAAGTGTTTAACATAAATGTTATGGCTACTCACCATTGTAGCTCGCTCCTGGTCAATGATATGAGCCTCTTCTTGCAGTGGAAAACTTGCAGCCAACAAACACCGTGGAACCTAAAGGAATGAAATTAAACATTAACATTTCGCCTGGACCAACATTCACACGTACAACGCAACGCGGCTACACTTCTGCTATTACAAACGTAAATCTCCTTAAACACAACGAGTGTTACTTACCGTGTACGCTCTAGGCAAAATTGGATGTGATGCAATTCCAAATCTATCTGAAACGGCAGTTAAAAGTAGAGTTACATCAAGTTTTCTTTTTTAATCAACACAATCATTTACAACCGTTGACCAGAAAGAATCGTCGAAATTCGACGTCCCCCACAAACGCCACGCTCACTCGCTTTTCAGGGCAACAAAAGTACTTCTTTTTAAAAACGATGAGTTGTACTTACCGTGTACGCTCTGGACGGTCCAGTTGCAAGCAGAAAATAAAAATATTTCTCTTGTTAGTCGTATGTTACCATCCGCTGTGTCTTTGTCAACATCGCCGCCATTTTCCTACTTCCTGCTGCGAGCCACGCCCACGGATTTAAATTTGGGCGGAAGCTCTTTCCATTGGCGTCGTTTTCGCGTATAGCAAATCCGATTGGTTGGGAAGGGGGCACGGTTATGCAGCCGAGGGGTCCTGTGATCGGTGGGATGTAAAGTAGGCGTCGACGTCACGTCCGCGTCACGTGACCACGACGTGGCAGACGTCATATAGCAACCGCTGTTTTGTTTAGTAGACTTACAGTTGTTATGCATTGACATAATGGCGCACACACCAAATAGATTTAAATAAATTAAATAATTCTTCTGCCCACTCTCTTTTAAACAAGTTAACTCTCCCCGCGGATTTGAATTCCGGCGAAAGTTACGCCCATCGACGTCACGTATGTCACGTGACCACGACGTGGCAGATGTCATATAGCAACCGCTGTTTTGTTTAGTAGATTTACAGTTGTTATGCATTGGCATAATGGTGTGCACTCAAAATAGATTTAAATAAATTAAATATTTCTTCTGCCCACTCCCTTTTAAACAAGTTAACTCTGCCCACGTCCATTGACGTCTTGTCTGCGTCACGTGACCACGACGTAGCGACGTCATATAGTAACCGCTGTTTTGATCAGTAGACTTAGTTATTATGCGTTGACATAATGGCGCACTGGTTAGCATGGCCACCTCTTAAGCATGATGTTGCGGGTTCGACGCCTGATCAATGTTAGCATGGAGTGAGCTGAAGTGCATGGCGCTGAAGATTTGAATCTTTGAAATGCGCTGAGGTCTGACATATCAGGCAGAATGGTTTGCCATCACGTTCAACAAAAAATAGAAACTTTCCCACTCTGATTAAAACGTCCTGTGTTCATCTATGTATTTTCGTTTTGCTGTGCATCTTTTCCCTGCCATTTCGAGAGCCCAATTGACACTCATAGTTTAAAGAAATGTGTTTGCCCATCCTACTTTGTGGAATTTCACCACATGCGCTTTTGACCAAAATACCAAATTGAACTCAAGTGAAGCCAACACGCACAACCCCCCCCCCCCCACACACACACACACACACACACACACACAAATGTTGATATGAACATAAAAGAGCCGCATGCGGTTCGGGAGTTGCGGCTTGGCCAAACCTGTACTATACAACTTTATTTGTATAAAATTTTCACAACAGCTGTCACACAAACAAAGCGGGAAAAACCGAAGACGTGCGTGTTCCGCCCACGCTGGATTTATTTGCACCTTTGAAAAGACACCGTATTGCCGCAGATGTGGCAAAGAGTACTTTTGGGCATCTGAGACGGAAGGATGTCCAAAGCATCACGTCACCTGCTCTGGTAGGCATGGTGGTGGGACGTTGAGGTCAACCGCTTTGGGGTTGGCTGAATCTTTGATCGCAGGATGCCACACACTTGAAGACAGAAGCAGAAAAGCAGAGCTAAATGCAAAATGTACTCACCGGTGACTCCAATTTTTTTCCCCCCTGAAGAAACAGCTGGACGGGTGGCCCCGGCTGGCCAGTGGGACTCTTGTTATTCTGACCCTTTTTAGTGCGCGTTTGGGGCAACAACCGTTTTTTGTGGCGCTCTCTTCTGGTTCAAAAGTGCCCTGCATGTGAATTTGCTTTTCCTGCCTTCTGATTGGATGAGCGCCGGTGTGACGCGGTGCCTTTGTCACCGTGGCGGGGGGTATACGTTGGCATCGGAGCGTCTGCCAACGTCTGAGACCGGCTGGCAGTGTATCGGAGGTGTCGAGTGCAGTGCCGCTGGAGCTCACTCACCAGCTGGTGTTAGGGCCACAGAATGAAGGCCAAGGAGAAGAATAGAAAGAGAAACAGAAACTTCTCCTCCAATTGTTTGATTTGTCTCTTCTGAGCTTCGATGAATTCTTTCAGCTCTTTGTTCCTCTAGGACGGACAAATGGAAAGTGGCATTCAAAAGCCAGTAAGCGTGCAAGTAAGTGCCGGGCTGGCTTTGGGCCCTTACCTGTTGCGCGCTGTGCAGCAGATCCATTCTCTCGGAGGATGCAAGCGTCGCGCTCCCTCAACTCGCACATCAGGGCTCGCTTCCATTGGTCCACGGCGCTCCTAAGCTCTTCTCTCTGATCCGCCGTCAGCACGTCATTCACGCCAGCGTGGCTGGCTTTTTCGCCGTCCGTGGCGGGGCAGTCCCGCTGCGGTAGCGCCTCGTACAACATGGCCTCCAGCTCCAGGATCCTCTGGGCCGCAATCCTCGTCCATCAGTGGTCCGGCGGGAGATTTGAGGGCGGCTTACCTTATGAGCCTGGTCCATGGAACACTTCCTGAAGTCCAACTCTTCATCCAGGTAGCCCTTCTGCTTGCAGAACATATCCTAGCACAGCTCAAGGTCAGAATTGTTGGGGCACATTGCCGGAGTTCCCCTTGGCTGATGTCGCGTGTCTGTCTACCTTCTCACTTTCAATGTCCAACATCTTCTGTTGAAGTGCTGACTTGGTCACTTTGATGTATTCTAACCACTGAGGAAAGGCTGCTGTCACATAAGCAGAATGCGAGAGCGTGCGTGGACGTGCGCGTTACCTTCTCGGCTAGGGTGAGAAGGGTCCTGGCGTGAATCACGACCACCTGCTCCTCGTTGGTGAGATTCTGCAAGAGCCCAAAGGCACAGCGTCAACAAGCTTCTTTCAGCGCAAAGCCTTCCAAAAGTCACATTTGAGCCGCCGAGTCTCGTGGAGTGCGAACATAAGGAGTTCGACATACACTTACGGCGTTATAGCCCAGGATGTCCAGCTTCTTCATCAGATCACTGATGACGATGTCCGGGGGAAAGGCGCAAGGAGCAATGTAAGGTGTTCTGGGACCTCGGGTTAAGGTTAGGGTTGCGAGGGACGCCTTACGTACGCTCACGCCCTCGGCCTCGCAGTAGATCTGCAAAGGGCTGAGGCCGTCTGGGAAACGGACTTGCAGAAACTTCAAGACGGGGGAGCGCCACTCCCTCTCCTGAAAGGCAGAGGCATGCATCCGTCCGTCCGTCCGTCCGTCCGTCCGTCCGTCACATCTCTGGCCTCAACACGCTTGTGCGAGTCTTCCCACCTCCAGCTCCAGGATGCGGAACTCAAGCAGTTCGTTTTGGTCTCGGATATCCTGGATGTGCTCTTTCAGACGCGCTTCTTCCGCCTCCATCCGCCTGACCTGAAAAGACAGTCAGACCTCATCTGCGGGGCTTCCCGACAGGTGTGACGCCAAGCGACTCCGCCCAGCGCCTTTCTTTCCGTCACCTTTTCGGCCAACTGCTGATTGCTCTGACGCAGCAGCTGCTTCTCCTCCACCCACTTGACATTCTAGAAGAGACAAACGCGTGGACAGCTTTGGAATGTTGTGTCATTTTCATCCACAAATTCTTTGGTTGACTGGAAAATGACATTTGCTTTTCTCCGCGTTTTCCCAGCCACGTTCGGGGGGGGTGGTTGGTCCAGTAATGCCAGACGAATGAGTGACTGAAGAATGTAGCTATTTTGTCTGAGAAAAAGGTGTGCTCATTGATGAGCTTACCTGTCCTTGTTGCTTCAACGCTGACTCCAGATCTGCTACTCTGCTTTGATAGTGACCCATTTCTACCATCAGCTTTTCTCTGGTCTGAAAGGAGGAGGAGGGAGGCTCCTCCTCCTCCTTTCAGACCAGAGAACACCCGAGGCTGGGTGAGAACGGGGAGGCTGCGACCCGGCCGGGGGTTGCGGGAAGGGGCGCCACCTTGATCTCCTTCTCGGCGTCGTAGTCCCCTTCGCTGGTCTGGGCTAGCAGAGCGTAGGCTCGTTGCAGCGCTTGATATTCTTGCGTCAGCTGGCGGTAGCGAAGCTCCGCCTCTTCATGCGCACACCAATGCAACACAGCACTAGTACCAGAATCAGTCAGACCGGCGACAAAGCACCCGCGACGCAAAGACGAGTCCGATTCCAGGCTGAAGAGGAATGTTTGGTGCCAATACGCTGGCAGAAATGGCGGGCTACCTCTTCGGGTTCCGTGTCGGGGGTTCTGTCGGTGTGAAAAGACAAGGACGATCCGTCCGGGTCCACCAACACGTCTTCGTCGTAGCCGTAAAATGTTTCGATGACCTGCGGGCGCGGAAGCAAACATCTCTCTGAACAAACTGAAGCGACACCTCACGATGAATCGACGAGAGGAACGATAGCGAGAAAAAGGCCATTTCATCTTGCGCAACACCAAGCAGCCGCAAACAAACAGACTCACCTTGCAGGACCTCACGCTTTGTTCCTCCTCAGAGATTCTCGACGTCGGTATCGTAGCAGCAAATCTCTCTCCTGTCGACACAAATAATCCGCCTTTGAGATTCTTTGGATGCAAAGGGAACGAACGGCTCCGGCGCAGAAACAAACGCGACTCACAATGACATTTCTGACATGAGCTCCTGTCTCCAGAGCCTGAAAAACACGTCACCGGCGATGATTGGAGGGACGCTCGTCTTTTCCAAAAGTGACAACTACAGGGTGTGTCAGGGTTTTCCAGATTATCTTTATCGTATCATTGTGTTGCTTTGACTTTGACTGCGACCTGTAATAAATAATATTATTTATCCCTTATTTATCCCTATCGCTTATCCCTTCCTACACAAAGTCGTAAAACACCCCTTGCTATGTTTTGACTAGAGGTCAAGGGCTTCCTCTATTCAATCCACTCTTACACCCACCCTGTTTCTCTTAATTAAAATGCTCGTGCAGGAGCCGAGAGTCAGACTTCATTCGTACAACGGATGGACTCTCCACCTGCAGGTGTCAAAAAGAACTTACTTGTCTCCCGTGTGGTTCTTGCAAAATAAGTTGGAGCGAGCGCAACTCTAACAGGGTGCATTTTGCCACTAGCTGCCTACGGACAATGACGTCGCGCTCGCGGCTCATGGTTGACGGGCTGAGCAGCCGGGCAAGTCCGTCGTTTTCAGCGCACAGCGAGTGGCAAAGGCGCTGACAAAACGGGAGCTTTGAGCTGCTGAAAACGGCAAAACAAGTCTAAAGCGTGTTCAAACGCGTGCGCACAATGCTCCTGCTTGAAAGGTCGGAATTTAAGGGGCCAATTTTTTGGATGGCGGCCGCCGGCCAAGCTTTGGACGGAAAAGGTTTCCTGGCGACAGCGAGCGAGCGCGGCGCTGCCGTACGTGCACCGAGTCGCCTGCCTGAAGACCTTGGACAAGTCGTCGATGATGTGCCGCTGCTCCACAACTTGAAGGAACTCCATTTCACCGTCCTGCTGGCCGCAACCGCGGTCCAGGTCATTGAGCGAACTAGGCCTTCTCTGTGGAACACAAATGCAGTGGACTCTGTTGGCACGCCGCCGTTGTCCGCGTCGACTTACCAAGCTTGCCATCTCCTCGTTCTCCTGGGTGACAAAGCGCACTTTGTTTTCAAGGCGACACAGCACCAGCGAGAGTTCTTCATTCTTCCTGCTCAGGCGTTTGTTTTTGTACAGGAGTGGCAGAAACTGGCTTTCTGTTTCTCTCAGTCGCTTTAGCTGCAAGCATGAAGTGCGGGATGTGAAAGACGCACAACACGCGGGCCAGAACGTATCCATTCCTTTTGCATCGGTTTGAACGGAATCGTGGCTTTGGCTCCCAATAAAAGACATCTACCAGGCAACCGACTCGCCGCGCCGCTCAACTAATAAGCAAGCGCAATGGGTGCCTCGCTGGATGGCGCGCATCAAACGTAGCGCAAACCTTCAAGCGTGCCGTCAATAAATTACCAGTTCATTGCGCTCTTCAGAAAGCAGGGCGTTTCGATCCTCCAGTTTCCTGATGACTGCGCTGAGCTCAGCGATTTTCAGATGAAACCGTCGCGTGTCCCGATCCTCCTGAGACTGAAAACGCCCCGCAACACACACACACAAGCACTCGTTCAAAGTTCAAAACTGTTTTTGTGCTACCTTCCTCCAGCAACGAACTAAGTCATGCGTACTGCAAGTGTGTGATGAGGTGGCTTACGCAATGAAGAGGATTGCTAGTAGCGGCGTTGACCCCACTTCCAGGGTAGTTTAGGCCCGCCCTTTGGGAATCCCTCAGGGCAGCGATCTGCTGCTCGGCAGCCTGAGTCTGCAGCTGAAGGCGGTGGACGTGGCCGGCCCCAGGGCTTCATCCAAAACACTAACCGCTCTGTCTTTCAGCTTGATCTCATCCGTCTGGATGTACAAACGGGGAGCGCTCAGGCAGGCGGGCAAACTCATTTGCCAGAATTGTGACAAAAACAAAGAGAGCAACCGGCCAATTTTTTTCTTGAATCGACTAGAACACCTTTGCTGTGACAAAAGCGAAGCGAGCAACCGGACATTTTCTTCTTGTGAAATAGAATAGAATAGAATGCCTTAGGTGTCATTGCACTGCAGGTATACAACGAAATTGGGAACATAGCCACGCACCGCGCATCTGATCAGTCCTACCAGTCGGCGGATCTCCCTCTCGCAGTCTCTCTTGGTTCGGCTCAGCTCCTCCCGATGCTGGTGATGAGCCGATCGGAGCTCGGCCGCTCGGGACTGCCAGGCCTGCTGGGCCGCTGCCAGGGCTTCTTCCGCGCTCCTGGTGGAGGCGACACCGCTCGGTCTCCCGACACCGCCGCGTCTCCTCCACCTCCGCCAGCAAAGCGCCCCCCCTCCTCACCTGAGCAGACATTGCGCCACACCGGGCCGTTGAGACCGCAACGGAGCGCCGCGACGCTTACTGGGGACAAGCTACACAATACGGTAGCGGCCGCATCGAAGCCCGACGTGGCGTGCGGATAGTCAGACACGGATAGAGCGGATCACCTTGTCCATGGAGCCGTCCCTCAGGCTGAGGACCAAGGCATTCAGTCGCTGGATCTCTCCATCTTTGATTTTGATCACTCTCATCAGCTCCATTTCATGCTGCCGCAGTAATGTCTCCCTGGTAATGTAAAGTAATGGCTAACTCTTTCTGCTTCTCCTCATGGAGTTTGCTTTTGAGTTCCGTCATGGCGGCGGTGGCACGGTGGTGCTCCGCCCGCAGGTCCTGACTTCTCTCTCTCTCCAGACAGCTGACCTGACATGACTTAGACTTAGACTTAGACAAACTTTATTGTCATCTTGTCTGCACATGGTGCATACAAAACGAAATTCCGTTGCATACGTCTTACAACAAAGTAGTGATATTGCAGTTGAATAGAAGTAACATATCCTATGAAAATGTATATATATACATATACTATATATATATATATATATATATATATATATATATATATATATATATATATTAAAAATAAGTATAAAGTGCAGCAGTGATAATTATGCAATAGTGCAAGTAGGCAAAACAGTATTCAAGAGTGTGCAGAGGAATGCTAAACCATGTATTAAACTTCTATTTAAAGGGTTTATACAAGTTCAGTAAAGTTGGTAGTGCGAGATAGTGCAAGATAGAGGTCCGTAGTGTCATAAAGTACAGTTCTGTGAATGTGTGATGCAGAGTTCAGTTTAGAGCTCAACAGTTCTAGTGTTCAACAGTCTGATGACAGCAGGGAAAAAGCTGTTGCAGAACCTGGTGGACCTGCAGCGGATGCTGCAAACCTCTTCCCAGAGGGCAGCAGGGAGAACAGTCCATGGTGGGGGTGTGATGGGTCATTGATGATGTTACGGGCACGGGACATGCAGCGCTGAGATGAAATGTCCTGAATGGAGGGAAGAGGAGCCCCTATGATCCTCTCTGCTGTCCTCACCACTCTCCTCACGTTCTTCCAATCGGAGGCGGTGCAGCCTCCACACCACACAGAGAGACAGCTTGTCAGAATGCTCTCTATGGTGCTCCTGTAGAACGTCCTCATGATGGGTGGGGGCAGGTGGGCTCTCCTCATCCTCCGCAGGAAGTACAAGCGCTTCTGTGCCCTCTTGACCAGTGCCGTAGTGTTCATAGTCCAGGTGAGGTCTTTTGTGATGTGGACCCCCAGGAATTTGGTGCTGCTGACCACCTCCACAGCTGAGCTGTTGATGATCAGTGGAGCGTGGTGAGGCTGTTTTTTCCTGAAGTCGACGATGATCTCCTTCATCTTCTCCTCATTCAGGATCAGGCTGTTTTCTCTGCACCAGCCCACCAGCTGCTCCACCTCCTCTCTGTAGTCCAGGTCGTTGTTGTCTCTGATGAGCCCCACCACCGTTGTGTCGTCTGCTGACTTCACGATGTGATTGGTGGTGAACCTGAGGACGCAGTCGTGTGTCATCAGGGTGCACAGCAGGGGGCTCAGGACGCAGCCCTGAAGGGAGCCTGTGCTGAGGGTGATGACATCAGAGGTGTTCTGTCCGACCCGGACTGACTGAGGTCTGTTGGTGAGGAAGTCTAGCAGCCAGTTGCGAAGGGGGGTGTTGAAGCCCAGGTGTTCCAATTTTCCTACCAGATGCTGTGGGATGATGGTGTTAAACGCTGAGCTGAAGTCCAGGAACAGCCTCCGCACATGGGTGTTCTTCTCCTCCAGGTGAGCCAGGCTCAGGTGAAGAACGGAGGAGATGGCTTCCTGAGTGGAGCGGTTTTGCCGGTCGGCAAACTGGAACGGGTCAAATAATAGGGGGAGTCTGGAAACGATGTGACCTTTAAGCAGCCTTTCGAAGCACTTCATCATAACCGGAGTCAGTGCAACAGGCCGGTAATCATTAAATGAGGTGATTTGAGGTTTCTTCGGCACCGGAATGATGGAGGCAGTCTTAAAGCACGCCGGCACTGTGGCTTGGCCCAGCGAGGTGTTAAAAATGTCTGTGATGACCCCAGCCAGATGACTTGCACATTCCCTGAACACACGCCCAGGAATGTTGTCCGGGCCAGGGGCCTTACAGGGGTTGACTCTCCTCAGGGTCTTCAACACATCGGCGGAGTCAAGGCAGAGTACCTCCTCTTCCTGATGGGGGACAGTTTTAACTGCTGGAGTGCCGTTTAGTGCCTCGAACCTCCCAAAGAAGTTATTTAGACCATTTAGAAAGTCAGCATCAACTACACCCACCGGGGGGGGGGGGGGGAGGGTGAGTTGTCGTCTGTAATCGCCCGTATGCCTTGCCACATACTCCTGATGTTTTTGACGTCGTGGAAACGATCCTGAAATTTTCGACTGCGGTCTCGCTTCGCTATTCTGATGGCACGGTTCAAGTTGGCTCTCGCTGTCCTCAGTGTCTCCTTGTCGCCAGACTTGAAAGCAGAGTTCCGCGCTCGTAGCGTTTGACGTACCTCCTCAGTCATCCAGGGTCGTTGGTTGCCCCGGGTGATGATATTCTTAGTGGTGCTGACGTCCTCGGTGCATTTGTTGATGTAGGCTGACACAGTCATGGCACACGCATGTCTAATCTACATCGGGAAAACTGGGAGGGAGGGAGGCAGGCAGGGAGGCAGGCAGGGAGGCAGGCAGTGTCTGTCTGTTGAGGTTTTCACCTTGTTCTTCTCCTGCTGAAGTTCTAACTGGACGTCCATCAGTTTGGTTCTCAGCTCGTCATTGGCGGCCTGAAGGGCGTCCGTTCGCTCCGCCTTGGCCCGCCCTGCCGGAGCTCGTTTGGACATCTCTTACTCGAGTCTCGCCCGGTCGTCAGTCAGAGATCACAACATTTGTACCTGGAGAGCACAAACGCAGCGCTGTTTTCCACTGGCTTCGAACTCAACTTCAATCGGTACCGTAACTTACAACATCATAAACATAGAACTAGCTTGACTTATTCATTGAATAAATGCATTTGGTTCTTCAAAACTGCATCACGCAACATAGCGTGACCGAGACGGCCGTTATCCACCTGCGTGAAGTTATTTGGTGAAATGAATGAGATGTTTAAGACACCATCGTTCTGTCTCTATGTAGATGAAGGGAAATAATCGATTGCTGAAGGTCCAAAGGTGTTGTGATAAACAAATAAACATATTAGTGATTAGTGACATATTTGTGATAAACATATTAGGCAGGATAATCACATATGTTAACGTGACTGCCCACACTGTATTTATTTATGGTTATTTGTTAAATCGAGTACTGTTAGACATGAAATAGGAAGTGTTTAACATAAATGGAAGACGAAAGGGGTACTCACCATTGTAGCTCCTGCTGGTCAATGATACGAGCCTCTTCTTGCAGTGGAAAACATACAGCCAACAAACACCGTGGAACCTAAAGGAATGAAATTAAACATTAACATTTAGCCTAAACCAACATTCACAGATACAACGCAACGCAAACTACACAAACGTAAATCTTTTTAAACACAATGAGTTGTACTTACCGTGTACGCTCTAGACGGTCCACTTGCAAGCAGAAAATAAAGATATTTCTGTTGATAATCGTCGTGTTTGTATCCGGTGTCTCGCTCAAGGCCATTGCGCCCACAGATTTGAATTTTGGCGAGAGTTCAGCCTATTGACGTCATTTCCGCGGTGTAATACCCGCATATCTGAAACGGCAAAGTTAAGAGTAGAGTTAAATAAAGTTTTTAGTCAACGCAATAATTTACAACCGTTGACCAGTCGAAATAATCGTCGAAATTTGGCGTCTGTGGCTGGAAGCAGACGCCGAGTTCGACATTCCTCCCAAACGCCACACTCCCTCGCTTTTCAGGGCTAAAAAAAAACAGTTGTAATTACCTTGTACGCTCTAGACGGTCAAGTTGCAAGCTGAAAAAAAAAATATTTGCCTTGTAAGTCATCGTGTTACTAACCGCTGTGTCTTGTTTGCCAGAATTGCCGCTTTCCTACTTCCTGTTGCAAGCCACGCCCACGGATTATAATTTTGCCGTGAGTTCCGCCTATTGACGTCATGTCCGCGTCACATGACTGCGACGTAATATTATCTAAAACTGTTTGTGCGGTATTGTGTTGTTCTGTGCGGTATTGTGTTATTCTGTGCGGCGTCGTGTTGTTCTGTGCGGCATGGTGTTGTTCAGTGCGGCATGGTGTTGTTCAGTGCGGCATGGTGTTGTTCAGTGCGGCATGGTGTTGTTCAGTGCGGCATAATGTTGTTCAGTGCGGCATAATGTTGTTCAGTGCGGCATGGTGTTGTTCAGTGCGGCATGGTGTTGTTCAGTGCGGCATGGTGTTGTTCAGTGCGGCATAATGTTGTTCAGTAAGCCATAATGTTGTTCAGTGCGGCATGGTGTTGTTCAGTGCGGGATGGTGTTGTTCAGTGCGGCATGGTGTTGTTCAATGCGGCATGGTGTTGTTCAGTGCGGGATGGTGTTGTTCAGTGCAGGATGGTGTTGTTCAGTGCGGCATGGTGTTGTTCAATGCGGCATGGTGTTGTTCAGTGCGGCATGGTGTTGTTCAGTGTGGCATGGTGTTGTTCAGTGCGGCATGGTGTTGTTCAGTGCGGAATGGTGTTGTTCAGTGCGGCATGGTGTTGTTCAGTGTGGGATGGTGTTGTTCAATGCGGGATCGTGTTGTTCAGTACGGGATGGTGTTGTTCAGTGCAGGATGGTGTTGTTCAGTGCAGGATGGTGTTGTTCAGTGCGGCATGGTGTTGTTCAATGCAGGATCGTGTTGTTCAGTGCAGCATGGTGTTGTTCAGTGCAGCATGGTGTTGTTCAGTGCGGCATGGTGTTGTTCAGTGCGGGATGGTGTTGTTCAGTGCGGGATGGTGTTGTTCAGTGCGGCATGGTGTTTTTCAGTGCGGCATAATGTTGTTCAGTGCAGCATGGTGTTGTTCAGTGCAGGATGGTGTTGTTCAGTGCAGGATGGTGTTGTTCAATGCGGCATGGTGTTGTTCAGTGCGGGATGGTGTTGTTCAGTGCAGGATGGTGTTGTTCAGTGCGGCATGGTGTTGTTCAGTGCGGCATGGTGTTGTTCAGTGCGGCATGGTGTTGTTCAGTGCGGCATGGTGTTGTTCAGTGCGGCATGGTGTTGTTCAGTGCAGGATGGTGTTGTTCAATGCGGGATGGTGTTGTTCAGTGCGGGATGGTGTTGTTCAGTGCAGGATGGTGTTGTTCAGTGCGGCATGGTGTTGTTCAATGCGGCATGGTGTTGTTCAGTGCAGGATGGTGTTGTTCAGTGCAGCATGGTGTTGTTCAATGCGGCATGGTGTTGTTCAGTGCGGCATGGTGTTGTTCAGTGCAGGATGGTGTTGTTCAGTGCGGCATGGTGTTGTTCAATGCGGCATGGTGTTGTTCAGTGCAGGATGGTGTTGTTCAGTGCGGCATGGTGTTGTTCAATGCGGGATGGTGTTGTTCAGTGCGGCATGGTGTTGTTCAATGCGGGATCGTGTTGTTCAGTGCGGCATGGTGTTGTTCAGTGCGGCATGGTGTTGTTCAGTGCGGCATGGTGTTGTTCAGTGCGGCATGGTGTTGTTCAGTGCGGCATAATGTTGTTCAGTGCGGCATAATGTTGTTCAGTGCGGCATAATGTTGTTCAGTGCGGCATAATGTTGTTCAGTGCGGCATAATGTTGTTCAGTGTGGCATAATGTTGTTCAGTGCGGGATGGTGTTGTTCATTGCGGCATGGTGTTGTTCAGTGCGGCATGGTGTTGTTCAGTGCGGCATGGTGTTGTTCAGTGCGGGATGGTGTTGTTCAGTGCAGGATGGTGTTGTTCAGTGCGGCATGGTGTTGTTCAATGCGGCATGGTGTTGTTCAGTTCGGGATGGTGTTGTTCAGTGCGGCATGGTGTTGTTCAGTGCGGCATAATGTTTTTCAGTGCGGCATGTTGTTGTTCAGTGCGGCATGGTGTTGTTCAGTGCAGCATAATGTTGTTCAGTGCGGCATGGTGTTGTTCAGTGCGGAATGGTGTTGTTCAGTGCGGCATGGTGTTGTTCAGTGCGGCATGGTGTTGTTCAGTGCGGCATCGTGTTGTTCAGTGCAGCATGGTGTTGTTCAGTGCGGGATGGTGTTCAATGCGGGATCGTGTTGTTCAGTGCGGCATGGTGTTGTTCAGTGCGGCATGGTGTTGTTCAGTGCGGCATGGTGTTGTTCAGTGCGGCATGGTGTTGTTCATTTCGGCATAATGTTGTTCAGTGCGGCATAATGTTGTTTAGTGCGGCATGGTGTTGTTCAGTGCGGGATGGTGTTGTTCAGTGCGTTATAATGTTGTTCAGTGCGGCATGGTGTTGTTCAGTGCGGCATGGTGTTGTTCAGTGCGGCATGGTGTTGTTCAGTGCGGCATAATGTTGTTCAGTGCGGCATAATGTTGTTCAGTGCGGGATGGTGTTGTTCAGTGCGGGATGGTGTTGTTCAGTGCGGCATGGTGTTCAATGCGGAATGGTGTTGTTCAGTGCAGGATGGTGTTGTTCAGTGCGGCATGGTGTTGTTCAGTGCGGCATAATGTTGTTCAGTGCGGCATGGTGTTGTTCAGTGCGGCATGGTGTTGTTCAGTGCGGCATGGTGTTGTTCAGTGCGGCATGGTGTTGTTCAGTGCGGCATAATGTTCAGTGCGGCATAATGTTGTTCAGTGCGGCATAATGTTGTTCAGTGCGGCATGGTGTTGTTCAGTGCGGGATGGTGTTGTTCAGTGCAGGATGGTGTTGTTCAGTGCGGCATGGTGTTCAGTGCGGGATGGTGTCTTTCAGTGCGGCATGGTGTCGTTCAGTGCGGCATGGTGTCTTTCAGTGCGGCATGGTGTCGTTCAGTGAGGCATGGTGTTGTTCAGTGCGGCATGGTGTTGTTTAGTGCGGCATGGTGTTGTTCAGTGCGGGATGGTGTTGTTCAGTGTGGCATGGTGTTCAGTGCGGCATGGTGTTGTTCAGTGCGGTATCGTGTTGTTCAGTGCGGTATCGTGTTTCTCAGTGCGGTATCGTGTTGTTCAGTGCAGTATCGTTGTGTTGTTCGTATTGTGTTGTGTTGTTCGTAATGTGTTGTGTTGTTCGTATTGTGTTGTGTTGTTCGTATTGTGTTGTGTTGTTCGTATTGTGTTGTGTTGTTCATATTGTGTTGTTCATATTGTGTTGAGTTGTTCGTATTGTGTTGTGTTGTTCGTATTGTGTTGCCTTTAACACTTAGCCTCTAACACTTAGCCTCTAACACTTAGCCTCTAGCATCTAGAAGGTAAATAAAGAGGAAGGAAGGACTCACCGGTGACGTCTTCGCCCACGTCCAAGCGTTGTACTTTGTATTTTCATCCTTCTGACAGTGGAAAACATAACCAACAAACACCGTGGAACCTAAACGAATGAAAGAAAACTATCATTTGGCCACAACCAACATTCACAGATACAACACAATGTGACGTGCGGGGTTGAGGTTAAAGGTTGAGTGAAGGGCCCTCGTTTTAAACTACTTTTTTGAAAAGGATTGGGAACAAGTAAGACGTATTTAATTTATTTAATGGGAAGTAGTAAGAGCTATTGAATTTAATCTATGTATTATATTCTTTTGTATTGTAATCTGTTGTATTCTTTTGGATTGTATTCACACTAACCCCACTAAAACTTCAGCCCACAAAAACTCGCCTCTGGCGCCTAGCCTCTGGCACTTAGCCTCTAACACTTAGCCTTTAACACTTAGCCTTTAACACTTAGCCTTTAACACTTAGCCTTTAACACTTAGCCTTTAACACTTAGCCTAGAAGGTGAATAAATAGGGTTAAAGGTTGAGTGAAGGGCCCTCGTTTTAAACTACTGTTTTGAAAAGGAGTGGGAACAAGTAAGACGTATTTAATTTATTTAATGGGAAGTAGTAAGACTTATTAAATTTATTTAATCTACTTTTCTTCCCAGGCAAAATTTGATGTGCTGCAATTCCAAATTTCCAAAGTGAATGAAGGAATGAAGTCCTTTAAATTATGATTTTGTATAAATACTAGGCATTAACACAAAATCGACGGCACAAAATGGCCAGACTTTACTTGTTTGTAAAGGACTGGTTACAAGACAGACTTTTTTAATTTATTTAATGGGAAGAAGACTTAGTTTAATTGATCTATTTTTGTTCCCTGGCAAAATTCGATTTGCTGCAATTCCAAATTTCCAAAGTGAATGAAGGCAAGAAGTCGTTTAAATTATGATTTTGTTTAAATACTAGGCATGGACACAAAATCTACGGCACAAAATGGGCAGACTTTACTTGTTTGAAGAGGACTGGTTACAAGACAGACTTTTCTGATTTATTTATTGGGAAGAAGACTTATTTAGTTTATTTAATCTATTTTTGTTCCCTGGCAAAATTGGATTTGCTGAAACTGTATTTTGCCAAATCTTGCCTTGAGACCTGATAGGAAGTATTAAACGCTTAGTTAAATCAATACAAGTTGGTAGTAAGAGCGAGTAATGTTGGTTGAACCGATGAATGAAGGTTGAAAGCAATTTAAATTATGACTTTGTATAAATACTAGATATTAACAGAACATCTACTGCGCGAAATGGGCAGAGTTTACTTGTTTGAGAAGGAGTGGCTTATTCAAAACTAAGATTTATTTAATCTGTTTGTTCCCAGGCAAAATTGGATGTGATGCAATTCCAAATTTCACCACATGACGGTGCCCAATTTCGACTTCATAGGACATATTAAACACTTAGCTTGTTATTATGTTCAAGGTAATCAGATTTGTTTATTATTCTAATGGCCTCTTCAAAACTATTCTGGATTACTACTTTGGATCTATTCTACATTACTTGGCAACAACATACTCTGTAACAGATTAGGCAGTATAATCATATATGTTAACTTGAGAGTGCCCACACTCAATCTACTTATCGTGATGTGTTAAATCAATTACTGTTAGACATTATTTGTCTGATAATCTACCATATCTTTGAATTGAAGAATTTGTGATTTAATTAATAGCTTGTTGTTATGTTCAGGGTAATCAGACTTGTATATAATTCTAATGGCCTTCTTTTGAAAACTATTCTGAATTACAACTTTGGATCTTATATTACTTTGCAACAATCTACTCGGTGACAGATTAGGCAGTATAATCACATATGTTAACTTCAGTGCCCACACTGTATTTATTTATGGTTATTTGTTAAATCAAGTACTGTTAGACATGAAATAGGAAGTGTTTAACATAAATGTAATGGCTACTCACCATTGTAGCTCGCTCCTGGTCAATGATACGAGCCTCTTCTTGCAGTGGAAAACTTGCAGCCAACAAACACCGTGGAACCTAAAGGAATGAAATTAAACATTAACATTTCGCCTCGACCAATTTTCACACGTACAACGCAACGCGGCTACACTTCTGCTATTACAAACGTAAATCTCCTTAAACACAATGAGTGTTACTTACCGTGTACGCTCTAGACGGTCCAGTTGCAAGCAGAAAATAAAGATATTTCTGTTGATAATCGTCGCTGCTCAGTGGCTCACGGCCATTGCGCCAACAGATTTGAATTTTGGCGGAGGTTCCGGCAATTACGTCATATCCGCGGCACATGACTGCGACGTAATACCCGCTTATCTGAAACGGCAGTTAAAAGTAGAGTTACATCAAGTTTTCTTGGAACCTAAACGAATGAAAGAAAACTATCATTTGGCCACAACCAACATTCACAGATACAACACAACGTGCGGGGTTGAGGTTAAAGATTGAGTGAAGGGCCCTCGTTTTAAACTACTGTTTTGAAAAGGAGTGGAAACAAGTAAGACGTATTTAATTTATTTAATGGGAAGTAGTAAGACTTATTAAATTTATTTAATCTACTTTTCTTCCCAGGCAAAATTTGATGTGCTGCAATTCCAAATTTCCAAAGTGAATGAAGGAATGAAGTCCTTTAAATTATGATTTTGTATAAATACTAGGCATAAACACAAAATCGACGGCACAAAATGGGCAGACTTTACTTGTTTGAAAAGGACTGGTTACAAGACAGACTTTTTTAATTTATTTAATGGGAAGAAGACTTATTTAGTTTAATTGATCTATTTTTGTTCCCTGGCAAAATTCGATTTGCTGCAATTCCAAATTTCCAAAGTGAATGAAGGAAAGAAGTCGTTTAAATTATGATTTTGTTTAAATACTAGGCATAGACACAAAATCTACGGCACAAAATGGGCAGACTTTACTTGTTTGAAGAGGACTGGTTACAAGACAGACTTTTCTGATTTATTTAATGGGAAGAGGACTTATTTAGTTTATTTAATCTATTTTTGTTCCCTGGCAAAATTGTATTTGCTGAAATTGTATTTTGCCAAATCTCGATTTGAGACCTGATAGGAAGTATTAAACGCTTAGTTAAATCAATACAAGTTGGTAATAAGAGCGAGTAATGTTGGTTGAACCGATGAATGAAGGTTGAAAGCAATTTAAATTATGACTTTGTATAAATACTAGATATTAACAGAACATCTACTGCGCAAAATGGGCAGAGTTTACTTGTTTGAGAAGGAGTGGCTTATTCAAAACTAAGATTTATGTAATCTGTTTGTTCCCAGGCAAAATTGGATGTGATGCAATTCCAAATTTCACCACATGATGGTGCCCAATTTTGACTTCATAGGACATATTAAACACTTAGCTTGTTATTATGTTCAAGGTAATCAGATTTGTTTATCATTCTAATGGCCTCTTCAAAACCATTCTGGATTACTACTTTGGATCTATTCTACATTACTTGGCAACAACATACTCTGTAACAGATTAGGCAGTATAATCACATATGTTAACTTGAGAGTGCCCACACTCAATCTACTTATCGTGATGTGTTAAATCAATTACTGTTAGACATTATTTGTCTGATAATCTACCAAATCTTTGAATTGAAGAATTTGTGATTTAATTAATAGCTTGTTCAGGGTAATCAGACTTGTATATAATTCTAATGGCCTTCTTTTGAAAACTATTCTGAATTACAACTTTGGATCTTATATTACTTTGCAACAATCTACTCGGTGACAGATTAGGCAGTATAATCACATATGTTAACTTCAGTGCCCATACTGTATTTATTTATGGTTATTTGTTAAATCAAGTACTGTTAGACATGAAATAGGAAGTGTTTAACATAAATGTTATGGCTACTCACCATTGTAGCTCGCTCCTGGTCAATGATATGAGCCTCTTCTTGCAGTGGAAAACTTGCAGCCAACAAACACCGTGGAACCTAAAGGAATGAAATTAAACATTAACATTTCGCCTGGACCAACATTCACACGTACAACGCAACGCGGCTACACTTCTGCTATTACAAACGTAAATCTCCTTAAACACAACGAGTGTTACTTACCGTGTACGCTCTAGGCAAAATTGGATGTGATGCAATTCCAAATCTATCTGAAACGGCAGTTAAAAGTAGAGTTACATCAAGTTTTCTTTTTTAATCAACACAATCATTTACAACCGTTGACCAGAAAGAATCGTCGAAATTCGACGTCCCCCACAAACGCCACGCTCACTCGCTTTTCAGGGCAACAAAAGTACTTCTTTTTAAAAACGATGAGTTGTACTTACCGTGTACGCTCTGGACGGTCCAGTTGCAAGCAGAAAATAAAAATATTTCTCTTGTTAGTCGTATGTTACCATCCGCTGTGTCTTTGTCAACATCGCCGCCATTTTCCTACTTCCTGCTGCGAGCCACGCCCACGGATTTAAATTTGGGCGGAAGCTCTTTCCATTGGCGTCGTTTTCGCGTATAGCAAATCCGATTGGTTGGGAAGGGGGCACGGTTATGCAGCCGAGGGGTCCTGTGATCGGTGGGATGTAAAGTAGGCGTCGACGTCACGTCCGCGTCACGTGACCACGACGTGGCAGACGTCATATAGCAACCGCTGTTTTGTTTAGTAGACTTACAGTTGTTATGCATTGACATAATGGCGCACACACCAAATAGATTTAAATAAATTAAATAATTCTTCTGCCCACTCTCTTTTAAACAAGTTAACTCTCCCCGCGGATTTGAATTCCGGCGAAAGTTACGCCCATCGACGTCACGTATGTCACGTGACCACGACGTGGCAGATGTCATATAGCAACCGCTGTTTTGTTTAGTAGATTTACAGTTGTTATGCATTGGCATAATGGTGTGCACTCAAAATAGATTTAAATAAATTTAATATTTCTTCTGCCCACTCCCTTTTAAACAAGTTAACTCTGCCCACGTCCATTGACGTCTTGTCTGCGTCACGTGACCACGACGTAGCGACGTCATATAGTAACCGCTGTTTTGATCAGTAGACTTACAGTTATTATGCGTTGACATAATGGCGCACTGGTTAGCATGGCCACCTCTTAAGCATGATGTTGCGGGTTCGACGCCTGATCAATGTTAGCATGGAGTGAGCTGAAGTGCATGGCGCTGAAGATTTGAATCTTTGAAATGCGCTGAGGTCTGACATATCAGGCAGAATGGTTTGCCATCACGTTCAACAAAAAATAGAAACTTTCCCACTCTGATTAAAACGTCCTGTGTTCATCTACGTATTTTCGTTTTGCTGTGCATCTTTTCCCTGCCATTTCGAGAGCCCAATTGACACTCATAGTTTAAAGAAATGTGTTTGCCCATCCTACTTTGTGGAATTTCACCACATGCGCTTTTGACCAAAATACCAAATTGAACTCAAGTGAAGCCAACACGCACAAACCCCCCCCCCCCCCCCCCCCACACACACACACACACACACACAAATGTTGATATGAACATAAAAGAGCCGCATGCGGTTCGGGAGTTGCGGCTTGGCCAAACCTGTACTATACAACTTTATTTGTATAAAATTTTCACAACAGCTGTCACACAAACAAAGCGGGAAAAACCGAAGACGTGCGTGTTCCGCCCACGCTGGATTTATTTGCACCTTTGAAAAGACACCGTATTGCCGCAGATGTGGCAAAGAGTACTTTTGGGCATCTGAGACGGAAGGATGTCCAAAGCATCACGTCACCTGCTCTGGTAGGCATGGTGGTGGGACGTTGAGGTCAACCGCTTTGGGGTTGGCTGAATCTTTGATCGCAGGATGCCACACACTTGAAGACAGAAGCAGAAAAGCAGAGCTAAATGCAAAATGTACTCACCGGTGACTCCAATTTTTTTCCCCCCTGAAGAAACAGCTGGACGGGTGGCCCCGGCTGGCCAGTGGGACTCTTGTTATTCTGACCCTTTTTAGTGCGCGTTTGGGGCAACAACCGTTTTTTGTGGCGCTCTCTTCTGGTTCAAAAGTGCCCTGCATGTGAATTTGCTTTTCCTGCCTTCTGATTGGATGAGCGCCGGTGTGACGCGGTGCCTCTGTCACCGTGGCGGGGGGTATACGTTGGCATCGGAGCGTCTGCCAACGTCTGAGACCGGCTGGCAGTGTATCGGAGGTGTCGAGTGCGGTGCCGCTGGAGCTCACTCACCAGCTGGTGTTAGGGCCACAGAATGAAGGCCAAGGAGAAGAATAGAAAGAGAAACAGAAACTTCTCCTCCAATTGTTTGATTTGTCTCTTCTGAGCTTCGATGAATTCTTTCAGCTCTTTGTTCCTCTAGGACGGACAAATGGAAAGTGGCATTCAAAAGCCAGTAAGCGTGCAAGTAAGTGCCGGGCTGGCTTTGGGCCCTTACCTGTTGCGCGCTGTGCAGCAGATCCATTCTCTCTTGGAGGATGCAAGCGTCGCGCTCCCTCAACTCGCACATCAGGGCTCGCTTCCATTGGTCCACGGCGCTCCTAAGCTCTTCTCTCTGATCCGCCGTCAGCACGTCATTCACGCCAGCGTGGCTGGCTTTTTCGCCGTCCGTGGCGGGGCAGTCCCGCTGCGGTAGCGCCTCGTACAACATGGCCTCCAGCTCCAGGATCCTCTGGGCCGCAATCCTCGTCCATCAGTGGTCCGGCGGGAGATTTGAGGGCGGCTTACCTTATGAGCCTGGTCCATGGAACACTTCCTGAAGTCCAACTCTTCATCCAGGTAGCCCTTCTGCTTGCAGAACATATCCTAGCACAGCTCAAGGTCAGAATTGTTGGGGCACATTGCCGGAGTTCCCCTTGGCTGATGTCGCGTGTCTGTCTACCTTCTCACTTTCAATGTCCAACATCTTCTGTTGAAGTGCTGACTTGGTCACTTTGATGTATTCTAACCACTGAGGAAAGGCTGCTGTCACATAAGCAGAATGCGAGAGCGTGCGTGGACGTGCGCGTTACCTTCTCGGCTAGGGTGAGAAGGGTCCTGGCGTGAATCACGACCACCTGCTCCTCGTTGGTGAGATTCTGCAAGAGCCCAAAGGCACAGCGTCAACAAGCTTCTTTCAGCGCAAAGCCTTCCAAAAGTCACATTTGAGCCGCCGAGTCTCGTGGAGTGCGAACATAAGGAGTTCGACATACACTTACGGCGTTATAGCCCAGGATGTCCAGCTTCTTCATCAGATCACTGATGACGATGTCCGGGGGAAAGGCGCAAGGAGCAATGTAAGGTGTTCTGGGACCTCGGGTTAAGGTTAGGGTTGCGAGGGACGCCTTACGTACGCTCACGCCCTCGGCCTCGCAGTAGATCTGCAAAGGGCTGAGGCCGTCTGGGAAACGGACTTGCAGAAACTTCAAGACGGGGGAGCGCCACTCCCTCTCCTGAAAGGCAGAGGCATGCATCCGTCCGTCCGTCCGTCCGTCCGTCCGTCCGTCCGTCCGTCACATCTCTGGCCTCAACACGCTTGTGCGAGTCTTCCCACCTCCAGCTCCAGGATGCGGAACTCAAGCAGTTCGTTTTGGTCTCGGATATCCTGGATGTGCTCTTTCAGACGCGCTTCTTCCGCCTCCATCCGCCTGACCTGAAAAGACAGTCAGACCTCATCTGCGGGGCTTCCCGTCAGGTGTGACGCCAAGCGACTCCGCCCAGCGCCTTTCTTTCCGTCACCTTTTCGGCCAACTGCTGATTGCTCTGACGCAGCAGCTGCTTCTCCTCCACCCACTTGACATTCTAGAAGAGACAAACGCGTGGACAGCTTTGGAATGTTGTGTCATTTTCATCCACAAATTCTTTGGTTGACTGGAAAATGACATTTGCTTTTCTCCGCATTTTCCCAGCCACGTTCGGGGGGGGGGGGGGGGTTGGTCCAGTAATGCCAGACGGATGAGTGACTGAAGAATGTAGCTATTTTGTCTGAGAAAAAGGTGTGCTCATTGATGAGCTTACCTGTCCTTGTTGCTTCAGCGCTGACTCCAGATCTGCTACTCTGCTTTGATAGTGACCCATTTCTACCATCAGCTTTTCTCTGGTCTGAGAGGAGGAGGAGGGAGGCTCCTCCTCCTCCTTTCAGACCAGAGAACACCCGAGGCTGGGTGAGAACGGGGAGGCTGCGACCCGGCCGGGGGTTGCGGGAAGGGGCGCCACCTTGATCTCCTTCTCGGCGTCGTAGTCCCCTTCGCTGGTCTGGGCTAGCAGAGCGTAGGCTCGTTGCAGCGCTTGATATTCTTGCGTCAGCTGGCGGTAGCGAAGCTCCGCCTCTTCATGCACACACCAATGCAACACAGCACTAGTACCAGAATCAGTCAGACCGGCGACAAAGCACCCGCGACGCAAAGACGAGTCCGATTCCAGGCTGAAGAGGAATGTTTGGTGCCAATACGCTGGCAGAAATGGCGGGCTACCTCTTCGGGTTCCGTGTCGGGGGTTCTGTCGGTGTGAAAAGACAAGGACGATCCGTCCGGGTCCACCAACACGTCTTCGTCGTAGCCGTAAAATGTTTCGATGACCTGCGGGCGCGGAAGCAAACATCTCTCTGAACAAACTGAAGCGACACCTCACGATGAATCGACGAGAGGAACGATAGCGAGAAAAAGGCCATTTCATCTTGCGCAACACCAAGCAGCCGCAAACAAACCGACTCACCTTGCAGGACCTCACGCTTTGTTCCTCCTCAGAGATTCTCGACGTCGGTATCGTAGCAGCAAATCTCTCTCCTGTCGACACAAATAATCCGCCTTTGAGATTCTTTGGATGCAAAGGGAACGAACGGCTCCGGCGCAGAAACAAACGCGACTCACAATGACATTTCTGACATGAGCTCCTGTCTCCAGAGCCTGAAAAACACGTCACCGGCGATGATTGGAGGGACGCTCGTCTTTTCCAAAAGTGACAACTACAGGGTGTGTCAGGGTTTTCCAGATTATCTTTATCGTATCATTGTGTTGCTTTGACTTTGACTGCGACCTGTAATAAATAATATTATTTATCCCTTATTTATCCCTATCGCTTATCCCTTCCTACACAAAGTCGTAAAACACCCCTTGCTATGTTTTGACTAGAGGTCAAGGGCTTCCTCTATTCAATCCACTCTTACACCCACCCTGTTTCTCTTAATTAAAATGCTCGTGCAGGAGCCGAGAGTCAGACTTCATTCGTACAACGGATGGACTCTCCACCTGCAGGTGTCCAAAAGAACTTACTTGTCTCCCGTGTGGTTCTTGCAAAATAAGTTGGAGCGAGCGCAACTCTAACAGGGTGCATTTTGCCACTAGCTGCCTACGGACAATGACGTCGCGCTCGCGGCTCATGGTTGACGGGCTGAGCAGCCGGGCAAGTCCGTCGTTTTCAGCGCACAGCGAGTGGCAAAGGCGCTGACAAAACGGGAGCTTTGAGCTGCTGAAAACGGCAAAACAAGTCTAAAGCGTGTTCAAACGCGTGCGCACAATGCTCCTGCTTGAAAGGTCGGAATTTAAGGGGCCAATTTTTTGGATGGCGGCCGCCGGCCAAGCTTTGGACGGAAAAGGTTTCCTGGCGACAGCGAGCGAGCGCGGCGCTGCCGTACGTGCACCGAGTCGCCTGCCTGAAGACCTTGGACAAGTCGTCGATGATGTGCCGCTGCTCCACAACTTGAAGGAACTCCATTTCACCGTCCTGCTGGCCGCAACCGCGGTCCAGGTCATTGAGCGAACTAGGCCTTCTCTGTGGAACACAAATGCAGTGGACTCTGTTGGCACGCCGCCGTTGTCCGCGTCGACTTACCAAGCTTGCCATCTCCTCGTTCTCCTGGGTGACAAAGCGCACTTTGTTTTCAAGGCGACACAGCACCAGCGAGAGTTCTTCATTCTTCCTGCTCAGGCGTTTGTTTTTGTACAGGAGTGGCAGAAACTGGCTTTCTGTTTCTCTCAGTCGCTTTAGCTGCAAGCATGAAGTGCGGGATGTGAAAGACGCACAACACGCGGGCCGGAACGTATCCATTTCTTTTGCATCGGTTTGAACGGAATCGTGGCTTTGGCTCCCAATAAAAGACATCTACCAGGCAACCGACTCGCCGCGCCGCTCAACTAATAAGCAAGCGCAATGGGTGCCTCGCTGGATGGCGCGCATCAAACGTAGCGCAAACCTTCAAGCGTGCCGTCAATAAATTACCAGTTCATTGCGCTCTTCAGAAAGCAGGGCGTTTCGATCCTCCAGTTTCCTGATGACTGCGCTGAGCTCAGCGATTTTCAGATGAAACCGTCGCGTGTCCCGATCCTCCTGAGACTGAAAACGCCCCGCAACACACACACACAAGCACTCGTTCAAAGTTCAAAACTGTTTTTGTGCTACCTTCCTCCAGCAACGAACTAAGTCATGCGTACTGCAAGTGTGTGATGAGGTGGCTTACGCAATGAAGAGGATTGCTAGTAGCGGCGTTGACCCCACTTCCAGGGTAGTTTAGGCCCGCCCTTTGGGAATCCCTCAGGGCAGCGATCTGCTGCTCGGCAGCCTGAGTCTGCAGCTGAAGGCGGTGGACGTGGCCGGCCCCAGGGCTTCATCCAAAACACTAACCGCTCTGTCTTTCAGCTTGATCTCATCCGTCTGGATGTACAAACGGGGAGCGCTCAGGCAGGCGGGCAAACTCATTTGCCAGAATTGTGACAAAAACAAAGAGAGCAACCGGCCAATTTTTTTCTTGAATCGACTAGAACACCTTTGCTGTGACAAAAGCGAAGCGAGCAACCGGACATTTTCTTCTTGTGAAATAGAATAGAATGCCTTAGGTGTCATTGCACTGCAGGTATACAACGAAATTGGGAACATAGCCACGCACCGCGCATCTGATCAGTCCTACCAGTCGGCGGATCTCCCTCTCGCAGTCTCTCTTGGTTCGGCTCAGCTCCTCCCGATGCTGGTGATGAGCCGATCGGAGCTCGGCCGCTCGGGACTGCCAGGCCTGCTGGGCCGCTGCCAGGGCTTCTTCCGCGCTCCTGGTGGAGGCGACACCGCTCGGTCTCCCGACACCGCCGCGTCTCCTCCACCTCCGCCAGCAAAGCGCCCCCCCTCCTCACCTGAGCAGACATTGCGCCACACCGGGCCGTTGAGACCGCAACGGAGCGCCGCGACGCTTACTGGGGACAAGCTACACAATACGGTAGCGGCCGCATCGAAGCCCGACGTGGCGTGCGGATAGTCAGACACGGATAGAGCGGATCACCTTGTCCATGGAGCCGTCCCTCAGGCTGAGGACCAAGGCATTCAGTCGCTGGATCTCTCCATCTTTGATTTTGATCACTCTCATCAGCTCCATTTCATGCTGCCGCAGTAATGTCTCCCTGGTAATGGCTAACTCTTTCTGCTTCTCCTCATGGAGTTTGCTTTTGAGTTCCGTCATGGCGGCGGTGGCACGGTGGTGCTCCGCCCGCAGGTCCTGACTTCTCTCTCTCTCCAGACAGCTGACCTGACATGACTTAGACTTAGACAAATTTTATTGTCATCTTGTCTGCACATGGTGCATACAAAACGAAATTCCGTTGCATACGTCTTACAACAAAGTAGTGATATTGCAGTTGAATAGAAGTAACATATCCTATGAAAATGTATATATATACATATACTATATATATATATATATATATATATTAAAAATAAGTATAAAGTGCAGCAGTGATAATTATGCAATAGTGCAAGTAGGCAAAACAGTATTCAAGAGTGTGCAGAGGAATGCTAAACCATGTATTAAACTTCTATTTAAAGGGTTTATACAAGTTCAGTAAAGTTGGTAGTGCGAGATAGTGCAAGATAGAGGTCCGTAGTGTCATAAAGTACAGTTCTGTGAATGTGTGATGCAGAGTTCAGTTTAGAGCTCAACAGTTCTAGTGTTCAACAGTCTGATGACAGCAGGGAAAAAGCTGTTGCAGAACCTGGTGGACCTGCAGCGGATGCTGCAAACCTCTTCCCAGAGGGCAGCAGGGAGAACAGTCCATGGTGGGGGTGTGATGGGTCATTGATGATGTTACGGGCACGGGACATGCAGCGCTGAGATGAAATGTCCTGAATGGAGGGAAGAGGAGCCCCTATGATCCTCTCTGCTGTCCTCACCACTCTCCTCACGTTCTTCCAATCGGAGGCGGTGCAGCCTCCACACCACACAGAGAGACAGCTTGTCAGAATGCTCTCTATGGTGCTCCTGTAGAACGTCCTCATGATGGGTGGGGGCAGGTGGGCTCTCCTCATCCTCCGCAGGAAGTACAAGCGCTTCTGTGCCCTCTTGACCAGTGCCGTAGTGTTCATAGTCCAGGTGAGGTCTTCTGTGATGTGGACCCCCAGGAATTTGGTGCTGCTGACCACCTCCACAGCTGAGCTGTTGATGATCAGTGGAGCGTGGTGAGGCTGTTTTTTCCTGAAGTCGACGATGATCTCCTTCATCTTCTCCTCATTCAGGATCAGGCTGTTTTCTCTGCACCAGCCCACCAGCTGCTCCACCTCCTCTCTGTAGTCCAGGTCGTTGTTGTCTCTGATGAGCCCCACCACCGTTGTGTCGTCTGCTGACTTCACGATGTGATTGGTGGTGAACCTGAGGACGCAGTCGTGTGTCATCAGGGTGCACAGCAGGGGGCTCAGGACGCAGCCCTGAAGGGAGCCTGTGCTGAGGGTGATGACATCAGAGGTGTTCTGTCCGACCCGGACTGACTGAGGTCTGTTGGTGAGGAAGTCTAGCAGCCAGTTGCGAAGGGGGGTGTTGAAGCCCAGGTGTTCCAATTTTCCTACCAGATGCTGTGGGATGATGGTGTTAAACGCTGAGCTGAAGTCCAGGAACAGCCTCCGCACATGGGTGTTCTTCTCCTCCAGGTGAGCCAGGCTCAGGTGAAGAACGGAGGAGATGGCTTCCTGAGTGGAGCGGTTTTGCCGGTCGGCAAACTGGAACGGGTCAAATAATAGGGGGAGTCTGGAAACAATGTGACCTTTAAGCAGCCTTTCGAAGCACTTCATCATAACCGGAGTCAGTGCAACAGGCCGGTAATCATTAAATGAGGTGATTTGAGGTTTCTTCGGCACCGGAATGATGGAGGCAGTCTTAAAGCACGCCGGCACTGTGGCTTGGCCCAGCGAGGTGTTAAAAATGTCTGTGATGACCCCAGCCAGATGACTTGCACATTCCCTGAACACACGCCCAGGAATGTTGTCCGGGCCAGGGGCCTTACAGGGGTTGACTCTCCTCAGGGTCTTCAACACATCGGCGGAGTCAAGGCAGAGTACCTCCTCTTCCTGATGGGGGACAGTTTTAACTGCTGGAGTGCCGTTTAGTGCCTCGAACCTCCCAAAGAAGTTATTTAGACCATTTAGAAAGTCAGCATCAACTACACCCACCGGGGGGGGGGGGAGGGTGAGTTGTCGTCTGTAATCGCCCGTATGCCTTGCCACATACTCCTGATGTTTTTGACGTCGTGGAAACGATCCTGAAATTTTCGACTGCGGTCTCGCTTCGCTATTCTGATGGCACGGTTCAAGTTGGCTCTCGCTGTCCTCAGTGTCTCCTTGTCGCCAGACTTGAAGGCAGAGTTCCGCGCTCGTAGCGTTTGACGTACCTCCTCAGTCATCCAGGGTCGTTGGTTGCCCCGGGTGATGATATTCTTAGTGGTGCTGACGTCCTCGGTGCATTTGTTGATGTAGGCTGACACAGTCATGGCACACGCATGTCTAATCTACATCGGGAAAACTGGGAGGGAGGGAGGCAGGCAGGGAGGCAGGCAGGGAGGCAGGCAGTGTCTGTCTGTTGAGGTTTTCACCTTGTTCTTCTCCTGCTGAAGTTCTAACTGGACGTCCATCAGTTTGGTTCTCAGCTCGTCATTGGCGGCCTGAAGGGCGTCCGTTCGCTCCGCCTTGGCCCGCCCTGCCGGAGCTCGTTTGGACATCTCTTACTCGAGTCTCGCCCGGTCGTCAGTCAGAGATCACAACATTTGTACCTGGAGAGCACAAACGCAGCGCTGTTTTCCACTGGCTTCGAACTCAACTTCAATCGGTACCGTAACTTACAACATCATAAACATAGAACTAGCTTGACTTATTCATTGAATAAATGCATTTGGTTCTTCAAAACTGCATCACGCAACATAGCGTGACCGAGACGGCCGTTATCCACCTGCGTGAAGTTATTTGGTGAAATGAATGAGATGTTTAAGACACCATCGTTCTGTCTCTATGTAGATGAAGGGAAATAATCGATTGCTGAAGGTCCAAAGGTGTTGTGATAAACAAATAAACATATTAGTGATTAGTGACATATTTGTGATAAACATATTAGGCAGGATAATCACATATGTTAACGTGACTGCCCACACTGTATTTATTTATGGTTATTTGTTAAATCGAGTACTGTTAGACATGAAATAGGAAGTGTTTAACATAAATGGAAGACGAAAGGGGTACTCACCATTGTAGCTCCTGCTGGTCAATGATACGAGCCTCTTCTTGCAGTGGAAAACATACAGCCAACAAACACCGTGGAACCTAAAGGAATGAAATTAAACATTAACATTTAGCCTAAACCAACATTCACAGATACAACGCAACGCAAACTACACAAACGTAAATCTTTTTAAACACAATGAGTTGTACTTACCGTGTACGCTCTAGACGGTCCACTTGCAAGCAGAAAATAAAGATATTTCTGTTGATAATCGTCGTGTTTGTATCCGGTGTCTCGCTCAAGGCCATTGCGCCCACAGATTTGAATTTTGGCGAGAGTTCAGCCTATTGACGTCATTTCCGCGGTGTAATACCCGCATATCTGAAACGGCAAAGTTAAGAGTAGAGTTAAATAAAGTTTTTAGTCAACGCAATAATTTACAACCGTTGACCAGTCGAAATAATCGTCGAAATTTGGCGTCTGTGGCTGGAAGCAGACGCCGAGTTCGACATTCCTCCCAAACGCCACACTCCCTCGCTTTTCAGGGCTAAAAAAAAACAGTTGTAATTACCTTGTACGCTCTAGACGGTCAAGTTGCAAGCTGAAAAAAAAAATATTTGCCTTGTAAGTCATCGTGTTACTAACCGCTGTGTCTTGTTTGCCAGAATTGCCGCTTTCCTACTTCCTGTTGCAAGCCACGCCCACGGATTATAATTTTGCCGTGAGTTCCGCCTATTGACGTCATGTCCGCGTCACATGACTGCGACGTAATATTATCTAAAACTGTTTGTGCGGTATTGTGTTGTTCTGTGCGGTATTGTGTTATTCTGTGCGGCGTCGTGTTGTTCTGTGCGGCGTCGTGTTGTTCAGTGCGGCATGGTGTTGTTCAGTGCGGCATGGTGTTGTTCAGTGCGGCATGGTGTTGTTCAGTGCGGCATGGTGTTGTTCAGTGCGGCATAATGTTGTTCAGTGCGGCATAATGTTGTTCAGTGCGGCATGGTGTTGTTCAGTGCGGCATGGTGTTGTTCAGTGCGGCATGGTGTTGTTCAGTGCGGCATAATGTTGTTCAGTAAGCCATAATGTTGTTCAGTGCGGCATGGTGTTGTTCAGTGCGGAATGGTGTTGTTCAGTGCGGCATGGTGTTGTTCAGTGTGGGATGGTGTTGTTCAATGCGGGATCGTGTTGTTCAGTACGGGGTGGTGTTGTTCAGTGCAGGATGGTGTTGTTCAGTGCAGGATGGTGTTGTTCAGTGCGGCATGGTGTTGTTCAATGCAGGATCGTGTTGTTCAGTGCAGCATGGTGTTGTTCAGTGCAGCATGGTGTTGTTCAGTGCGGCATGGTGTTGTTCAATGCGGCATGGTGTTGTTCAGTGCGGGATGGTGTTGTTCAGTGCGGCATGGTGTTTTTCAGTGCGGCATAATGTTGTTCAGTGCAGCATGGTGTTGTTCAGTGCAGGATGGTGTTGTTCAGTGCAGGATGGTGTTGTTCAATGCGGCATGGTGTTGTTCAGTGCGGGATGGTGTTGTTCAGTGCAGGATGGTGTTGTTCAGTGCGGCATGGTGTTGTTCAGTGCGGCATGGTGTTGTTCAGTGCGGCATGGTGTTGTTCAGTGCGGCATGGTGTTGTTCAGTGCGGCATGGTGTTGTTCAGTGCAGGATGGTGTTGTTCAATGCGGGATGGTGTTGTTCAGTGCGGGATGGTGTTGTTCAGTGCAGGATGGTGTTGTTCAGTGCGGCATGGTGTTGTTCAATGCGGCATGGTGTTGTTCAGTGCAGGATGGTGTTGTTCAGTGCAGCATGGTGTTGTTCAATGCGGCATGGTGTTGTTCAGTGCGGCATGGTGTTGTTCAGTGCAGGATGGTGTTGTTCAGTGCGGCATGGTGTTGTTCAATGCGGCATGGTGTTGTTCAGTGCAGGATGGTGTTGTTCAGTGCGGCATGGTGTTGTTCAATGCGGCATGGTGTTGTTCAGTGCGGCATGGTGTTGTTCAGTGCGGCATGGTGTTGTTCAGTGCGGCATAATGTTGTTCAGTGCGCCATAATGTTGTTCAGTGCGGCATGGTGTTGTTCAGTGCAGGATGGTGTTGTTCAGTGCGGCATGGTGTTGTTCAATGCGGGATCGTGTTGTTCAGTGCGGCATGGTGTTGTTCAGTGCGGCATGGTGTTGTTCAGTGCGGCATGGTGTTGTTCAGTGCAGGATGGTGTTGTTCAGTGCGGCATGGTGTTGTTCAATGCGGGATCGTGTTGTTCAGTGCGGCATGGTGTTGTTCAGTGCGGCATGGTGTTGTTCAGTGCGGCATGGTGTTGTTCAGTGCGGCATGGTGTTGTTCAGTGCGGCATAATGTTGTTCAGTGCGCCATAATGTTGTTCAGTGCGGCATGGTGTTGTTCAGTGCGGGATGGTGTTGTTCAGTGCGGCATGGTGTTGTTCAATGCGGGATCGTGTTGTTCAGTGCGGCATGGTGTTGTTCAGTGCGGCATGGTGTTGTTCAGTGCGGCATGGTGTTGTTCAGTGCAGCATGGTGTTGTTCAGTGCGGCATAATGTTGTTCAGTGCGGCATAATGTTGTTCAGTGCGGCATAATGTTGTTCAGTGCGGCATAATGTTGTTCAGTGCGGCATAATGTTGTTCAGTGCGGCATAATGTTGTTCAGTGCGGCATAATGTTGTTCAGTGCGGGATGGTGTTATTCATTGCGGCATGGTGTTGTTCAGTGCGGCATGGTGTTGTTCAGTGCGGCATGGTGTTGTTCAGTGCGGGATGGTGTTGTTCAGTGCAGGATGGTGTTGTTCAGTGCGGCATGGTGTTGTTCAATGCGGCATGGTGTTGTTCAGTTCGGGATGGTGTTGTTCAGTGCGGCATGGTGTTGTTCAGTGCGGCATAATGTTTTTCAGTGCGGCATGTTGTTGTTCAGTGCGGCATGGTGTTGTTCAGTGCAGCATAATGTTGTTCAGTGCGGCATGGTGTTGTTCAGTGCGGAATGGTGTTGTTCAGTGCGGAATGGTGTTGTTCAGTGCGGCATGGTGTTGTTCAGTGCGGCATGGTGTTGTTCAGTGCGGCATCGTGTTGTTCAGTGCAGCATGGTGTTGTTCAGTGCGGGATGGTGTTCAATGCGGGATCGTGTTGTTCAGTGCGGCATGGTGTTGTTCAGTGCGGCATGGTGTTGTTCAGTGCGGCATGGTGTTGTTCAGTGCGGCATGGTGTTGTTCATTTCGGCATAATGTTGTTCAGTGCGGCATAATGTTGTTTAGTGCGGCATGGTGTTGTTCAGTGCGGGATGGTGTTGTTCAGTGCGTTATAATGTTGTTCAGTGCGGCATGGTGTTGTTCAGTGCGGCATGGTGTTGTTCAGTGCGGCATGGTGTTGTTCAGTGCGGCATAATGTTGTTCAGTGCGGCATAATGTTGTTCAGTGCGGGATGGTGTTGTTCAGTGCGGGATGGTGTTGTTCAGTGCGGCATGGTGTTCAATGCGGAATGGTGTTGTTCAGTGCAGGATGGTGTTGTTCAGTGCGGCATGGTGTTGTTCAGTGCGGCATAATGTTGTTCAGTGCGGCATGGTGTTGTTCAGTGCGGCATGGTGTTGTTCAGTGCGGCATGGTGTTGTTCAGTGCGGCATGGTGTTGTTCAGTGCGGCATAATGTTCAGTGCGGCATAATGTTGTTCAGTGCGGCATAATGTTGTTCAGTGCGGCATGGTGTTGTTCAGTGCGGGATGGTGTTGTTCAGTGCAGGATGGTGTTGTTCAGTGCGGCATGGTGTTCAGTGCGGGATGGTGTCTTTCAGTGCGGCATGGTGTCGTTCAGTGCGGCATGGTGTCTTTCAGTGCGGCATGGTGTCGTTCAGTGAGGCATGGTGTTGTTCAGTGCGGCATGGTGTTGTTTAGTGCGGCATGGTGTTGTTCAGTGCGGGATGGTGTTGTTCAGTGTGGCATGGTGTTCAGTGCGGCATGGTGTTGTTCAGTGCGGTATCGTGTTGTTCAGTGCGGTATCGTGTTTCTCAGTGCGGTATCGTGTTGTTCAGTGCAGTATCGTTGTGTTGTTCGTATTGTGTTGTGTTGTTCGTAATGTGTTGTGTTGTTCGTATTGTGTTGTGTTGTTCGTATTGTGTTGTGTTGTTCGTATTGTGTTGTGTTGTTCATATTGTGTTTTTCATATTGTGTTGAGTTGTTCGTATTGTGTTGTGTTGTTCGTATTGTGTTGCCTTTAACACTTAGCCTCTAACACTTAGCCTCTAACACTTAGCCTCTAACACTTAGCCTCTAACACTTAGCCTCTAGCATCTAGAAGGTAAATAAATAGGAAGGAAGGACTCACCGGTGACGTCTTCGCCCACGTCCAAGCGTTGTACTTTGTATTTTCATCCTTCTGACAGTGGAAAACATAGCCAACAAACACCGTGGAACCTAAACGAATGAAAGAAAACTATCATTTGGCCACAACCAACATTCACAGATACAACACAATGTGACGTGCGGGGTTGAGGTTAAAGGTTGAGTGAAGGGCCCTCGTTTTAAACTACTTTTTTGAAAAGGATTGGGAACAAGTAAGACGTATTTAATTTATTTAATGGGAAGTAGTAAGAGCTATTGAATTTAATCTATGTATTATATTCTATTGTATTGTATTCTGTTGTATTCTTTTGGATTGTATTCACACTAACCCCACTAAAACTTCAGCCCACAAAAACTCGCCTCTGGCGCCTAGCCTCTGGCACTTAGCCTCTAACACTTAGCCTTTAACACTTAGCCTTTAACACTTAGCCTTTAACACTTAGCCTTTAACACTTAGCCTTTAACACTTAGCCTAGAAGGTGAATAAATAGGGTTAAAGGTTGAGTGAAGGGCCCTCGTTTTAAACTACTGTTTTGAAAAGGAGTGGGAACAAGTAAGACGTATTTAATTTATTTAATGGGAAGTAGTAAGACTTATTAAATTTATTTAATCTACTTTTCTTCCCAGGCAAAATTTGATGTGCTGCAATTCCAAATTTCCAAAGTGAATGAAGGAATGAAGTCCTTTAAATTATGATTTTGTATAAATACTAGGCATTAACACAAAATCGACGGCACAAAATGGGCAGACTTTACTTGTTTGAAAAGGACTGGTTACAAGACAGACTTTTTTAATTTATTTAATGGGAAGAAGACTTAGTTTAATTGATCTATTTTTGTTCCCTGGCAAAATTCGATTTGCTGCAATTCCAAATTTCCAAAGTGAATGAAGGCAAGAAGTCGTTTAAATTATGATTTTGTTTAAATACTAGGCATGGACACAAAATCTACGGCACAAAATGGGCAGACTTTACTTGTTTGAAGAGGACTGGTTACAAGACAGACTTTTCTGATTTATTTAATGGGAAGAGGACTTATTTAGTTTATTTAATCTATTTTTGTTCCCTGGCAAAATTGGATTTGCTGAAATTGTATTTTGCCAAATCTCGATTTGAGACCTGATAGGAAGTATTAAACGCTTAGTTAAATCAATACAAGTTGGTAATAAGAGCGAGTAATGTTGGTTGAACCGATGAATGAAGGTTGAAAGCAATTTAAATTATGACTTTGTATAAATACTAGATATTAACAGAACATCTACTGCGCGAAATGGGCAGAGTTTACTTGTTTGAGAAGGAGTGGCTTATTCAAAACTAAGATTTATGTAATCTGTTTGTTCCCAGGCAAAATTGGATGTGATGCAATTCCAAATTTCACCACATGATGGTGCCCAAATTTGACTTCATAGGACATATTAAACACTTAGCTTGTTATTATGTTCAAGGTAATCAGATTTGTTTATCATTCTAATGGCCTCTTCAAAACTATTCTGGATTACTACTTTGGATCTATTCTACATTACTTGGCAACAACATACTCTGTAACAGATTAGGCAGTATAATCACATATGTTAACTTGAGAGTGCCCACACTCAATCTACTTATCGTGATGTGTTAAATCAATTACTGTTAGACATTATTTGTCTGATAATCTACCAAATCTTTGAATTGAAGAATTTGTGATTTAATTAATAGCTTGTTCAGGGTAATCAGACTTGTATATAATTCTAATGGCCTTCTTTTGAAAACTATTCTGAATTACAACTTTGGATCTTATATTACTTTGCAACATTCTACTCGGTGACAGATTAGGCAGTATAATCACATATGTTAACTTCAGTGCCCATACTGTATTTATTTATGGTTATTTGTTAAATCAAGTACTGTTAGACATGAAATAGGAAGTGTTTAACATAAATGTTATGGCTACTCACCATTGTAGCTCGCTCCTGGTCAATGATATGAGCCTCTTCTTGCAGTGGAAAACTTGCAGCCAACAAACACCGTGGAACCTAAAGGAATGAAATTAAACATTAACATTTCGCCTGGACAAACATTCACACGTACAACGCAACGCGGCTACACTTCTGCTATTACAAACGTAAATCTCCTTAAACACAACGAGTGTTACTTACCGTGTACGCTCTAGGCAAAATTGGATGTGATGCAATTCCAAATCTATCTGAAACGGCAGTTAAAAGTAGAGTTACATCAAGTTTTCTTTTTTAATCAACACAATCATTTACAACCGTTGACCAGAAAGAATCGTCGAAATTCGACGTCCCCCACAAACGCCACGCTCACTCGCTTTTCAGGGCAACAAAAGTACTTCTTTTTAAAAACGATGAGTTGTACTTACCGTGTACGCTCTGGACGGTCCAGTTGCAAGCAGAAAATAAAAATATTTCTCTTGTTAGTCGTATGTTACCATCCGCTGTGTCTTTGTCAACATCGCCGCCATTTTCCTACTTCCTGCTGCGAGCCACGCCCACGGATTTAAATTTGGGCGGAAGCTCTTTCCATTGGCGTCGTTTTCGCGTATAGCAAATCCGATTGGTTGGGAAGGGGGCACGGTTATGCAGCCGAGGGGTCCTGTGATCGGTGGGATGTAAAGTAGGCGTCGACGTCACGTCCGCGTCACGTGACCACGACGTGGCAGACGTCATATAGCCACCGCTGTTTTGTTTAGTAGACTTACAGTTGTTATGCATTGACATAATGGCGCACACACCAAATAGATTTAAATAAATTAAATAATTCTTCTGCCCACTCTCTTTTAAACAAGTTAACTCTCCCCGCGGATTTTAATTCCGGCGAAAGTTACGCCCATCGACGTCACGTATGTCACGTGACCACGACGTGGCAGATGTCATATAGCAACCGCTGTTTTGTTTAGTAGATTTACAGTTGTTATGCATTGGCATAATGGTGTGCACTCAAAATAGATTTAAATAAATTAAATATTTCTTCTGCCCACTCCCTTTTAAACAAGTTAACTCTGCCCACGTCCATTGACGTCTTGTCTGCGTCACGTGACCACGACGTAGCGACGTCATATAGTAACCGCTGTTTTGATCAGTAGACTTAGTTATTATGCGTTGACATAATGGCGCACTGGTTAGCATGGCCACCTCTTAAGCATGATGTTGCGGGTTCGACGCCTGATCAATGTTAGCATGGAGTGAGCTGAAGTGCATGGCGCTGAAGATTTGAATCTTTGAAATGCGCTGAGGTCTGACATATCAGGCAGAATGGTTTGCCATCACGTTCAACAAAAAATAGAAACTTTCCCACTCTGATTAAAACGTCCTGTGTTCATCTACGTATTTTCGTTTTGCTGTGCATCTTTTCCCTGCCATTTCGAGAGCCCAATTGACACTCATAGTTTAAAGAAATGTGTTTGCCCATCCTACTTTGTGGAATTTCACCACATGCGCTTTTGACCAAAATACCAAATTGAACTCAAGTGAAGCCAACACGCACAACCCCCCCCCCCCACACACACACACACACACACACACAAATGTTGATATGAACATAAAAGAGCCGCATGCGGTTCGGGAGTTGCGGCTTGGCCAAACCTGTACTATACAACTTTATTTGTATAAAATTTTCACAACAGCTGTCACACAAACAAAGCGGGAAAAACCGAAGACGTGCGTGTTCCGCCCACGCTGGATTTATTTGCACCTTTGAAAAGACACCGTATTGCCGCAGATGTGGCAAAGAGTACTTTTGGGCATCTGAGACGGAAGGATGTCCAAAGCATCACGTCACCTGCTCTGGTAGGCATGGTGGTGGGACGTTGAGGTCAACCGCTTTGGGGTTGGCTGAATCTTTGATCGCAGGATGCCACACACTTGAAGACAGAAGCAGAAAAGCAGAGCTAAATGCAAAATGTACTCACCGGTGACTCCAATTTTTTTCCCCCCTGAAGAAACAGCTGGACGGGTGGCCCCGGCTGGCCAGTGGGACTCTTGTTATTCTGACCCTTTTTAGTGCGCGTTTGGGGCAACAACCGTTTTTTGTGGCGCTCTCTTCTGGTTCAAAAGTGCCCTGCATGTGAATTTGCTTTTCCTGCCTTCTGATTGGATGAGCGCCGGTGTGACGCGGTGCCTTTGTCACCGTGGCGGGGGGTATACGTTGGCATCGGAGCGTCTGCCAACGTCTGAGACCGGCTGGCAGTGTATCGGAGGTGTCGAGTGCGGTGCCGCTGGAGCTCACTCACCAGCTGGTGTTAGGGCCACAGAATGAAGGCCAAGGAGAAGAATAGAAAGAGAAACAGAAACTTCTCCTCCAATTGTTTGATTTGTCTCTTCTGAGCTTCGATGAATTCTTTCAGCTCTTTGTTCCTCTAGGACGGACAAATGGAAAGTGGCATTCAAAAGCCAGTAAGCGTGCAAGTAAGTGCCGGGCTGGCTTTGGGCCCTTACCTGTTGCGCGCTGTGCAGCAGATCCATTCTCTCGGAGGATGCAAGCGTCGCGCTCCCTCAACTCGCACATCAGGGCTCGCTTCCATTGGTCCACGGCGCTCCTAAGCTCTTCTCTCTGATCCGCCGTCAGCACGTCATTCACGCCAGCGTGGCTGGCTTTTTCGCCGTCCGTGGCGGGGCAGTCCCGCTGCGGTAGCGCCTCGTACAACATGGCCTCCAGCTCCAGGATCCTCTGGGCCGCAATCCTCGTCCATCAGTGGTCCGGCGGGAGATTTGAGGGCGGCTTACCTTATGAGCCTGGTCCATGGAACACTTCCTGAAGTCCAACTCTTCATCCAGGTAGCCCTTCTGCTTGCAGAACATATCCTAGCACAGCTCAAGGTCAGAATTGTTGGGGCACATTGCCGGAGTTCCCCTTGGCTGATGTCGCGTGTCTGTCTACCTTCTCACTTTCAATGTCCAACATCTTCTGTTGAAGTGCTGACTTGGTCACTTTGATGTATTCTAACCACTGAGGAAAGGCTGCTGTCACATAAGCAGAATGCGAGAGCGTGCGTGGACGTGCGCGTTACCTTCTCGGCTAGGGTGAGAAGGGTCCTGGCGTGAATCACGACCACCTGCTCCTCGTTGGTGAGATTCTGCAAGAGCCCAAAGGCACAGCGTCAACAAGCTTCTTTCAGCGCAAAGCCTTCCAAAAGTCACATTTGAGCCGCCGAGTCTCGTGGAGTGCGAACATAAGGAGTTCGACATACACTTACGGCGTTATAGCCCAGGATGTCCAGCTTCTTCATCAGATCACTGATGACGATGTCCGGGGGAAAGGCGCAAGGAGCAATGTAAGGTGTTCTGGGACCTCGGGTTAAGGTTAGGGTTGCGAGGGACGCCTTACGTACGCTCACGCCCTCGGCCTCGCAGTAGATCTGCAAAGGGCTGAGGCCGTCTGGGAAAAGGACTTGCAGAAACTTCAAGACGGGGGAGCGCCACTCCCTCTCCTGAAAGGCAGAGGCATGCATCCGTCCGTCCGTCCGTCCGTCCGTCACATCTCTGGCCTCAACACGCTTGTGCGAGTCTTCCCACCTCCAGCTCCAGGATGCGGAACTCAAGCAGTTCGTTTTGGTCTCGGATATCCTGGATGTCCTCTTTCAGACGCGCTTCTTCCGCCTCCATCCGCCTGACCTGAAAAGACAGTCAGACCTCATCTGCGGGGCTTCCCGACGGGTGTGACGCCAAGCGACTCCGCCCAGCGCCTTTCTTTCCGTCACCTTTTTGGCCAACTGCTGATTGCTCTGACGCAGCAGCTGCTTCTCCTCCACCCACTTGACATTCTAGAAGAGACAAACGCGTGGACAGCTTTGGAATGTTGTGTCATTTTCATCCACAAATTCTTTGGTTGACTGGAAAATGACATTTGCTTTTCTCCGCGTTTTCCCAGCCACGTTCGGGGGGGGGGGTTGGTCCAGTAATGCCAGACGAATGAGTGACTGAAGAATGTAGCTATTTTGTCTGAGAAAAAGGTGTGCTCATTGATGAGCTTACCTGTCCTTGTTGCTTCAGCGCTGACTCCAGATCTGCTACTCTGCTTTGATAGTGACCCATTTCTACCATCAGCTTTTCTCTGGTCTGAAAGGAGGAGGAGGGAGGCTCCTCCTCCTCCTTTCAGACCAGAGAACACCCGAGGCTGGGTGAGAACGGGGAGGCTGCGACCCGGCCGGGGGTTGCGGGAAGGGGCGCCACCTTGATCTCCTTCTCGGCGTCGTAGTCCCCTTCGCTGGTCTGGGCTAGCAGAGCGTAGGCTCGTTGCAGCGCTTGATATTCTTGCGTCAGCTGGCGGTAGCGAAGCTCCGCCTCTTCATGCGCACACCAATGCAACACAGCACTAGTACCAGAATCAGTCAGACCGGCGACAAAGCACCCGCGACGCAAAGACGAGTCCGATTCCAGGCTGAAGAGGAATGTTTGGTGCCAATACGCTGGCAGAAATGGCGGGCTACCTCTTCGGGTTCCGTGTCGGGGGTTCTGTCGGTGTGAAAAGACAAGGACGATCCGTCCGGGTCCACCAACACGTCTTCGTCGTAGCCGTAAAATGTTTCGATGACCTGCGGGCGCGGAAGCAAACATCTCTCTGAACAAACTGAAGCGACACCTCACGATGAATCGACGAGAGGAACGATAGCGAGAAAAAGGCCATTTCATCTTGCGCAACACCAAGCAGCCGCAAACAAACAGACTCACCTTGCAGGACCTCACGCTTTGTTCCTCCTCAGAGATTCTCGACGTCGGTATCGTAGCAGCAAATCTCTCTCCTGTCGACACAAATAATCCGCCTTTGAGATTCTTTGGATGCAAAGGGAACGAACGGCTCCGGCGCAGAAACAAACGCGACTCACAATGACATTTCTGACATGAGCTCCTGTCTCCAGAGCCTGAAAAACACGTCACCGGCGATGATTGGAGGGACGCTCGTCTTTTCCAAAAGTGACAACTACAGGGTGTGTCAGGGTTTTCCAGATTATCTTTATCGTATCATTGTGTTGCTTTGACTTTGACTGCGACCTGTAATAAATAATATTATTTATCCCTTATTTATCCCTATCGCTTATCCCTTCCTACACAAAGTCGTAAAACACCCCTTGCTATGTTTTGACTAGAGGTCAAGGGCTTCCTCTATTCAATCCACTCTTACACCCACCCTGTTTCTCTTAATTAAAATGCTCGTGCAGGAGCCGAGAGTCAGACTTCATTCGTACAACGGATGGACTCTCCACCTGCAGGTGTCCAAAAGAACTTACTTGTCTCCCGTGTGGTTCTTGCAAAATAAGTTGGAGCGAGCGCAACTCTAACAGGGTGCATTTTGCCACTAGCTGCCTACGGACAATGACGTCGCGCTCGCGGCTCATGGTTGACGGGCTGAGCAGCCGGGCAAGTCCGTCGTTTTCAGCGCACAGCGAGTGGCAAAGGCGCTGACAAAACGGGAGCTTTGAGCTGCTGAAAACGGCAAAACAAGTCTAAAGCGTGTTCAAACGCGTGCGCACAATGCTCCTGCTTGAAAGGTCGGAATTTAAGGGGCCAATTTTTTGGATGGCGGCCGCCGGCCAAGCTTTGGACGGAAAAGGTTTCCTGGCGACAGCGAGCGAGCGCGGCGCTGCCGTACGTGCACCGAGTCGCCTGCCTGAAGACCTTGGACAAGTCGTCGATGATGTGCCGCTGCTCCACAACTTGAAGGAACTCCATTTCACCGTCCTGCTGGCCGCAACCGCGGTCCAGGTCATTGAGCGAACTAGGCCTTCTCTGTGGAACACAAATGCAGTGGACTCTGTTGGCACGCCGCCGTTGTCCGCGTCGACTTACCAAGCTTGCCATCTCCTCGTTCTCCTGGGTGACAAAGCGCACTTTGTTTTCAAGGCGACACAGCACCAGCGAGAGTTCTTCATTCTTCCTGCTCAGGCGTTTGTTTTTGTACAGGAGTGGCAGAAACTGGCTTTCTGTTTCTCTCAGTCGCTTTAGCTGCAAGCATGAAGTGCGGGATGTGAAAGACGCACAACACGCGGGCCGGAACGTATCCATTCCTTTTGCATCGGTTTGAACGGAATCGTGGCTTTGGCTCCCAATAAAAGACATCTACCAGGCAACCGACTCGCCGCGCCGCTCAACTAATAAGCAAGCGCAATGGGTGCCTCGCTGGATGGCGCGCATCAAACGTAGCGCAAACCTTCAAGCGTGCCGTCAATAAATTACCAGTTCATTGCGCTCTTCAGAAAGCAGGGCGTTTCGATCCTCCAGTTTCCTGATGACTGCGCTGAGCTCAGCGATTTTCAGATGAAACCGTCGCGTGTCCCGATCCTCCTGAGACTGAAAACGCCCCGCAACACACACACACAAGCACTCGTTCAAAGTTCAAAACTGTTTTTGTGCTACCTTCCTCCAGCAACGAACTAAGTCATGCGTACTGCAAGTGTGTGATGAGGTGGCTTATGCAATGAAGAGGATTGCTAGTAGCGGCGTTGACCCCACTTCCAGGGTAGTTTAGGCCCGCCCTTTGGGAATCCCTCAGGGCAGCGATCTGCTGCTCGGCAGCCTGAGTCTGCAGCTGAAGGCGGTGGACGTGGCCGGCCCCAGGGCTTCATCCAAAACACTAACCGCTCTGTCTTTCAGCTTGATCTCATCCGTCTGGATGTACAAACGGGGAGCGCTCAGGCAGGCGGGCAAACTCATTTGCCAGAATTGTGACAAAAACAAAGAGAGCAACCGGCCAATTTTTTTCTTGAATCGACTAGAACACCTTTGCTGTGACAAAAGCGAAGCGAGCAACCGGACATTTTCTTCTTGTGAAATAGAATAGAATAGAATGCCTTAGGTGTCATTGCACTGCAGGTATACAACGAAATTGGGAACATAGCCACGCACCGCGCATCTGATCAGTCCTACCAGTCGGCGGATCTCCCTCTCGCAGTCTCTCTTGGTTTGGCTCAGCTCCTCCCGATGCTGGTGATGAGCCGATCGGAGCTCGGCCGCTCGGGACTGCCAGGCCTGCTGGGCCGCTGCCAGGGCTTCTTCCGCGCTCCTGGTGGAGGCGACACCGCTCGGTCTCCCGACACCGCCGCGTCTCCTCCACCTCCGCCAGCAAAGCGCCCCCCCTCCTCACCTGAGCAGACATTGCGCCACACCGGGCCGTTGAGACCGCAACGGAGCGCCGCGACGCTTACTGGGGACAAGCTACACAATACGGTAGCGGCCGCATCGAAGCCCGACGTGGCGTGCGGATAGTCAGACACGGATAGAGCGGATCACCTTGTCCATGGAGCCGTCCCTCAGGCTGAGGACCAAGGCATTCAGTCGCTGGATCTCTCCATCTTCGATTTTGATCACTCTCATCAGCTCCATTTCATTCTGCCGCAGTAATGTCTCCCTGGTAATGGCTAACTCTTTCTGCTTCTCCTCATGGAGTTTGCTTTTGAGTTCCGTCATGGCGGCGGTGGCACGGTGGTGCTCCGCCCGCAGGTCCTGACTTCTCTCTCTCTCCAGACAGCTGACCTGACATGACTTAGACTTAGACTTAGACAAACTTTATTGTCATCTTGCACATGGTGCATACAAAACGAAATTCCGTTGCATACGTCTTACAACAAAGTAGTGATATTGCAGTTGAATAGAAGTAACATATCCTATGAAAATGTATATATATACATATACTATATATATATATATATATATATATATATATATATATATATTAAAAATAAGTATAAAGTGCAGCAGTGATAATTATGCAATAGTGCAAGTAGGCAAAACAGTATTCAAGAGTGTGCAGAGGAATGCTAAACCATGTATTAAACTTCTATTTAAAGGGTTTATACAAGTTCAGTAAAGTTGGTAGTGCGAGATAGTGCAAGATAGAGGTCCGTAGTGTCATAAAGTACAGTTCTGTGAATGTGTGATGCAGAGTTCAGTTTAGAGCTCAACAGTTCTAGTGTTCAACAGTCTGATGACAGCAGGGAAAAAGCTGTTGCAGAACCTGGTGGACCTGCAGCGGATGCTGCAAACCTCTTCCCAGAGGGCAGCAGGGAGAACAGTCCATGGTGGGGGTGTGATGGGTCATTGATGATGTTACGGGCACGGGACATGCAGCGCTGAGATGAAATGTCCTGAATGGAGGGAAGAGGAGCCCCTATGATCCTCTCTGCTGTCCTCACCACTCTCCTCACGTTCTTCCAATCGGAGGCGGTGCAGCCTCCACACCACACAGAGAGACAGCTTGTCAGAATGCTCTCTATGGTGCTCCTGTAGAACGTCCTCATGATGGGTGGGGGCAGGTGGGCTCTCCTCATCCTCCGCAGGAAGTACAAGCGCTTCTGTGCCCTCTTGACCAGTGCCGTAGTGTTCATAGTCCAGGTGAGGTCTTTTGTGATGTGGACCCCCAGGAATTTGGTGCTGCTGACCACCTCCACAGCTGAGCTGTTGATGATCAGTGGAGCGTGGTGAGGCTGTTTTTTCCTGAAGTCGACGATGATCTCCTTCATCTTCTCCTCATTCAGGATCAGGCTGTTTTCTCTGCACCAGCCCACCAGCTGCTCCACCTCCTCTCTGTAGTCCAGGTCGTTGTTGTCTCTGATGAGCCCCACCACCGTTGTGTCGTCTGCTGACTTCACGATGTGATTGGTGGTGAACCTGAGGACGCAGTCGTGTGTCATCAGGGTGCACAGCAGGGGGCTCAGGACGCAGCCCTGAAGGGAGCCTGTGCTGAGGGTGATGACATCAGAGGTGTTCTGTCCGACCCGGACTGACTGAGGTCTGTTGGTGAGGAAGTCTAGCAGCCAGTTGCGAAGGGGGGTGTTGAAGCCCAGGTGTTCCAATTTTCCTACCAGATGCTGTGGGATGATGGTGTTAAACGCTGAGCTGAAGTCCAGGAACAGCCTCCGCACATGGGTGTTCTTCTCCTCCAGGTGAGCCAGGCTCAGGTGAAGAACGGAGGAGATGGCTTCCTGAGTGGAGCGGTTTTGCCGGTCGGCAAACTGGAACGGGTCAAATAATAGGGGGAGTCTGGAAACGATGTGACCTTTAAGCAGCCTTTCGAAGCACTTCATCATAACCGGAGTCAGTGCAACAGGCCGGTAATCATTAAATGAGGTGATTTGAGGTTTCTTCGGCACCGGAATGATGGAGGCAGTCTTAAAGCACGCCGGCACTGTGGCTTGGCCCAGCGAGGTGTTAAAAATGTCTGTGATGACCCCAGCCAGATGACTTGCACATTCCCTGAACACACGCCCAGGAATGTTGTCCGGGCCAGGGGCCTTACAGGGGTTGACTCTCCTCAGGGTCTTCAACACATCGGCGGAGTCAAGGCAGAGTACCTCCTCTTCCTGATGGGGGACAGTTTTAACTGCTGGAGTGCCGTTTAGTGCCTCGAACCTCCCAAAGAAGTTATTTAGACCATTTAGAAAGTCAGCATCAACTACACCCACCGGGGGGGGGGGGAGGGTGAGTTGTCGTCTGTAATCGCCCGTATGCCTTGCCACATACTCCTGATGTTTTTGACGTCGTGGAAACGATCCTGAAATTTTCGACTGCGGTCTCGCTTCGCTATTCTGATGGCACGGTTCAAGTTGGCTCTCGCTGTCCTCAGTGTCTCCTTGTCGCCAGACTTGAAGGCAGAGTTCCGCGCTCGTAGCGTTTGACGTACCTCCTCAGTCATCCAGGGTCGTTGGTTGCCCCGGGTGATGATATTCTTAGTGGTGCTGACGTCCTCGGTGCATTTGTTGATGTAGGCTGACACAGTCATGGCACACGCATGTCTAATCTACATCGGGAAAACTGGGAGGGAGGGAGGCAGGCAGGGAGGCAGGCAGGGAGGCAGGCAGTGTCTGTCTGTTGAGGTTTTCACCTTGTTCTTCTCCTGCTGAAGTTCTAACTGGACGTCCATCAGTTTGGTTCTCAGCTCGTCATTGGCGGCCTGAAGGGCGTCCGTTCGCTCCGCCTTGGCCCGCCCTGCCGGAGCTCGTTTGGACATCTCTTACTCGAGTCTCGCCCGGTCGTCAGTCAGAGATCACAACATTTGTACCTGGAGAGCACAAACGCAGCGCTGTTTTCCACTGGCTTCGAACTCAACTTCAATCGGTACCGTAACTTACAACATCATAAACATAGAACTAGCTTGACTTATTCATTGAATAAATGCATTTGGTTCTTCAAAACTGCATCACGCAACATAGCGTGACCGAGACGGCCGTTATCCACCTGCGTGAAGTTATTTGGTGAAATGAATGAGATGTTTAAGACACCATCGTTCTGTCTCTATGTAGATGAAGGGAAATAATCGATTGCTGAAGGTCCAAAGGTGTTGTGATAAACAAATAAACATATTAGTGATTAGTGACATATTTGTGATAAACATATTAGGCAGGATAATCACATATGTTAACGTGACTGCCCACACTGTATTTATTTATGGTTATTTGTTAAATCGAGTACTGTTAGACATGAAATAGGAAGTGTTTAACATAAATGGAAGACGAAAGGGGTACTCACCATTGTAGCTCCTGCTGGTCAATGATACGAGCCTCTTCTTGCAGTGGAAAACATACAGCCAACAAACACCGTGGAACCTAAAGGAATGAAATTAAACATTAACATTTAGCCTAAACCAACATTCACAGATACAACGCAACGCAAACTACACAAACGTAAATCTTTTTAAACACAATGAGTTGTACTTACCGTGTACGCTCTAGACGGTCCACTTGCAAGCAGAAAATAAAGATATTTCTGTTGATAATCGTCGTGTTTGTATCCGGTGTCTCGCTCAAGGCCATTGCGCCCACAGATTTGAATTTTGGCGAGAGTTCAGCCTATTGACGTCATTTCCGCGGTGTAATACCCGCATATCTGAAACGGCAAAGTTAAGAGTAGAGTTAAATAAAGTTTTTAGTCAACGCAATAATTTACAACCGTTGACCAGTCGAAATAATCGTCGAAATTTGGCGTCTGTGGCTGGAAGCAGACGCCGAGTTCGACATTCCTCCCAAACGCCACACTCCCTCGCTTTTCAGGGCTAAAAAAAAACAGTTGTAATTACCTTGTACGCTCTAGACGGTCAAGTTGCAAGCTGAAAAAAAAAATATTTGCCTTGTAAGTCATCGTGTTACTAACCGCTGTGTCTTGTTTGCCAGAATTGCCGCTTTCCTACTTCCTGTTGCAAGCCACGCCCACGGATTATAATTTTGCCGTGAGTTCCGCCTATTGACGTCATGTCCGCGTCACATGACTGCGACGTAATATTATCTAAAACTGTTTGTGCGGTATTGTGTTGTTCTGTGCGGTATTGTGTTATTCTGTGCGGCGTCGTGTTGTTCTGTGCGGCGTCGTGTTGTTCAGTGCGGCATGGTGTTGTTCAGTGCGGCATGGTGTTGTTCAGTGCGGCATGGTGTTGTTCAGTGCGGCATGGTGTTGTTCAGTGCGGCATAATGTTGTTCAGTGCGGCATAATGTTGTTCAGTGCGGCATGGTGTTGTTCAGTGCGGCATGGTGTTGTTCAGTGCGGCATGGTGTTGTTCAGTGCGGCATAATGTTGTTCAGTAAGCCATAATGTTGTTCAGTGCGGCATGGTGTTGTTCAGTGCGGGATGGTGTTGTTCAGTGCGGCATGGTGTTGTTCAATGCGGCATGGTGTTGTTCAGTGCGGGATGGTGTTGTTCAGTGCAGGATGGTGTTGTTCAGTGCGGCATGGTGTTGTTCAATGCGGCATGGTGTTGTTCAGTGCGGCATGGTGTTGTTCAGTGCGGCATGGTGTTGTTCAGTGTGGCATGGTGTTGTTCAGTGCGGCATGGTGTTGTTCAGTGCGGCATGGTGTTGTTCAGTGCGGAATGGTGTTGTTCAGTGCGGCATGGTGTTGTTCAGTGTGGGATGGTGTTGTTCAATGCGGGATCGTGTTGTTCAGTACGGGGTGGTGTTGTTCAGTGCAGGATGGTGTTGTTCAGTGCAGGATGGTGTTGTTCAGTGCGGCATGGTGTTGTTCAATGCAGGATCGTGTTGTTCAGTGCAGCATGGTGTTGTTCAGTGCAGCATGGTGTTGTTCAGTGCGGCATGGTGTTGTTCAATGCGGCATGGTGTTGTTCAGTGCGGGATGGTGTTGTTCAGTGCGGCATGGTGTTTTTCAGTGCGGCATAATGTTGTTCAGTGCAGCATGGTGTTGTTCAGTGCAGGATGGTGTTGTTCAGTGCAGGATGGTGTTGTTCAATGCGGCATGGTGTTGTTCAGTGCGGGATGGTGTTGTTCAGTGCAGGATGGTGTTGTTCAGTGCGGCATGGTGTTGTTCAGTGCGGCATGGTGTTGTTCAGTGCGGCATGGTGTTGTTCAGTGCGGCATGGTGTTGTTCAGTGCGGCATGGTGTTGTTCAGTGCAGGATGGTGTTGTTCAATGCGGGATGGTGTTGTTCAGTGCGGGATGGTGTTGTTCAGTGCAGGATGGTGTTGTTCAGTGCGGCATGGTGTTGTTCAATGCGGCATGGTGTTGTTCAGTGCAGGATGGTGTTGTTCAGTGCAGCATGGTGTTGTTCAATGCGGCATGGTGTTGTTCAGTGCGGCATGGTGTTGTTCAGTGCAGGATGGTGTTGTTCAGTGCGGCATGGTGTTGTTCAATGCGGCATGGTGTTGTTCAGTGCAGGATGGTGTTGTTCAGTGCGGCATGGTGTTGTTCAATGCGGCATGGTGTTGTTCAGTGCGGCATAATGTTGTTCAGTGCGCCATAATGTTGTTCAGTGCGGCATGGTGTTGTTCAGTGCAGGATGGTGTTGTTCAGTGCGGCATGGTGTTGTTCAATGCGGGATCGTGTTGTTCAGTGCGGCATGGTGTTGTTCAGTGCGGCATGGTGTTGTTCAGTGCGGCATGGTGTTGTTCAGTGCAGGATGGTGTTGTTCAGTGCGGCATGGTGTTGTTCAATGCGGGATCGTGTTGTTCAGTGCGGCATGGTGTTGTTCAGTGCGGCATGGTGTTGTTCAGTGCGGCATGGTGTTGTTCAGTGCGGCATGGTGTTGTTCAGTGCGGCATAACGTTGTTCAGTGCGCCATAATGTTGTTCAGTGCGGCATGGTGTTGTTCAGTGCGGGATGGTGTTGTTCAGTGCGGCATGGTGTTGTTCAATGCGGGATCGTGTTGTTCAGTGTGGCATGGTGTTGTTCAGTGCGGCATGGTGTTGTTCAGTGCGGCATGGTGTTGTTCAGTGCGGCATGGTGTTGTTCAGTGCGGCATAATGTTGTTCAGTGCGGCATAATGTTGTTCAGTGCGGCATAATGTTGTTCAGTGCGGCATAATGTTGTTCAGTGCGGCATAATGTTGTTCAGTGCGGCATAATGTTGTTCAGTGCGGGATGGTGTTGTTCATTGCGGCATGGTGTTGTTCAGTGCGGCATGGTGTTGTTCAGTGCGGCATGGTGTTGTTCAGTGCGGCATGGTGTTGTTCAATGCGGCATGGTGTTGTTCAGTTCGGGATGGTGTTGTTCAGTGCGGCATGGTGTTGTTCAGTGCGGCATAATGTTTTTCAGTGCGGCATGTTGTTGTTCAGTGCGGCATGGTGTTGTTCAGTGCAGCATAATGTTGTTCAGTGCGGCATGGTGTTGTTCAGTGCGGAATGGTGTTGTTCAGTGCGGCATGGTGTTGTTCAGTGCGGCATGGTGTTGTTCAGTGCGGCATGGTGTTGTTCAGTGCAGCATGGTGTTGTTCAGTGCGGGATGGTGTTCAATGCGGGATCGTGTTGTTCAGTGCGGCATGGTGTTGTTCAGTGCGGCATGGTGTTGTTCAGTGCGGCATGGTGTTGTTCAGTGCGGCATGGTGTTGTTCATTTCGGCATAATGTTGTTCAGTGCGGCATAATGTTGTTTAGTGCGGCATGGTGTTGTTCAGTGCGGGATGGTGTTGTTCAGTGCGTTATAATGTTGTTCAGTGCGGCATGGTGTTGTTCAGTGCGGCATGGTGTTGTTCAGTGCGGCATGGTGTTGTTCAGTGCGGCATAATGTTGTTCAGTGCGGCATAATGTTGTTCAGTGCGGGATGGTGTTGTTCAGTGCGGGATGGTGTTGTTCAGTGCGGCATGGTGTTCAATGCGGAATGGTGTTGTTCAGTGCAGGATGGTGTTGTTCAGTGCGGCATGGTGTTGTTCAGTGCGGCATAATGTTGTTCAGTGCGGCATGGTGTTGTTCAGTGCGGCATGGTGTTGTTCAGTGCGGCATGGTGTTGTTCAGTGCGGCATGGTGTTGTTCAGTGCGGCATAATGTTCAGTGCGGCATAATGTTGTTCAGTGCGGCATAATGTTGTTCAGTGCGGCATGGTGTTGTTCAGTGCGGGATGGTGTTGTTCAGTGCAGGATGGTGTTGTTCAGTGCGGCATGGTGTTCAGTGCGGGATGGTGTCTTTCAGTGCGGCATGGTGTCGTTCAGTGCGGCATGGTGTCTTTCAGTGCGGCATGGTGTCGTTCAGTGAGGCATGGTGTTGTTCAGTGCGGCATGGTGTTGTTTAGTGCGGCATGGTGTTGTTTAGTGCGGCATGGTGTTGTTCAGTGCGGGATGGTGTTGTTCAGTGTGGCATGGTGTTCAGTGCGGCATGGTGTTGTTCAGTGCGGTATCGTGTTGTTCAGTGCGGTATCGTGTTTCTCAGTGCGGTATCGTGTTGTTCAGTGCAGTATCGTTGTGTTGTTCGTATTGTGTTGTGTTGTTCGTAATGTGTTGTGTTGTTCGTATTGTGTTGTGTTGTTCGTATTGTGTTGTGTTGTTCGTATTGTGTTGTGTTGTTCATATTGTGTTGTTCATATTGTGTTGAGTTGTTCGTATTGTGTTGTGTTGTTCGTATTGTGTTGCCTTTAACACTTAGCCTCTAACACTTAGCCTCTAACACTTAGCCTCTAACACTTAGCCTCTAACACTTAGCCTCTAGCATCTAGAAGGTAAATAAATAGGAAGGAAGGACTCACCGGTGACGTCTTCGCCCACGTCCAAGCGTTGTACTTTGTATTTTCATCCTTCTGACAGTGGAAAACATAGCCAACAAACACCGTGGAACCTAAACGAATGAAAGAAAACTATCATTTGGCCACAACCAACATTCACAGATACAACACAATGTGACGTGCGGGGTTGAGGTTAAAGGTTGAGTGAAGGGCCCTCGTTTTAAACTACTTTTTTGAAAAGGATTGGGAACAAGTAAGACGTATTTAATTTATTTAATGGGAAGTAGTAAGAGCTATTGAATTTAATCTATGTATTATATTCTATTGTATTGTATTCTGTTGTATTCTTTTGGATTGTATTCACACTAACCCCACTAAAACTTCAGCCCACAAAAACTCGCCTCTGGCGCCTAGCCTCTGGCACTTAGCCTCTAACACTTAGCCTTTAACACTTAGCCTTTAACACTTAGCCTTTAACACTTAGCCTTTAACACTTAGCCTAGAAGGTGAATAAATAGGGTTAAAGGTTGAGTGAAGGGCCCTCGTTTTAAACTACTGTTTTGAAAAGGAGTGGGAACAAGTAAGACGTATTTAATTTATTTAATGGGAAGTAGTAAGACTTATTAAATTTATTTAATCTACTTTTCTTCCCAGGCAAAATTTGATGTGCTGCAATTCCAAATTTCCAAAGTGAATGAAGGAATGAAGTCCTTTAAATTATGATTTTGTATAAATACTAGGCATTAACACAAAATCGACGGCACAAAATGGGCAGACTTTACTTGTTTGAAAAGGACTGGTTACAAGACAGACTTTTTTAATTTATTTAATGGGAAGAAGACTTAGTTTAATTGATCTATTTTTGTTCCCTGGCAAAATTCGATTTGCTGCAATTCCAAATTTCCAAAGTGAATGAAGGCAAGAAGTCGTTTAAATTATGATTTTGTTTAAATACTAGGCATGGACACAAAATCTACGGCACAAAATGGGCAGACTTTACTTGTTTGAAGAGGACTGGTTACAAGACAGACTTTTCTGATTTATTTAATGGGAAGAGGACTTATTTAGTTTATTTAATCTATTTTTGTTCCCTGGCAAAATTGGATTTGCTGAAATTGTATTTTGCCAAATCTCGATTTGAGACCTGATAGGAAGTATTAAACGCTTAGTTAAATCAATACAAGTTGGTAATAAGAGCGAGTAATGTTGGTTGAACCGATGAATGAAGGTTGAAAGCAATTTAAATTATGACTTTGTATAAATACTAGATATTAACAGAACATCTACTGCGCGAAATGGGCAGAGTTTACTTGTTTGAGAAGGAGTGGCTTATTCAAAACTAAGATTTATGTAATCTGTTTGTTCCCAGGCAAAATTGGATGTGATGCAATTCCAAATTTCACCACATGATGGTGCCCAAATTTGACTTCATAGGACATATTAAACACTTAGCTTGTTATTATGTTCAAGGTAATCAGATTTGTTTATCATTCTAATGGCCTCTTCAAAACTATTCTGGATTACTACTTTGGATCTATTCTACATTACTTGGCAACAACATACTCTGTAACAGATTAGGCAGTATAATCACATATGTTAACTTGAGAGTGCCCACACTCAATCTACTTATCGTGATGTGTTAAATCAATTACTGTTAGACATTATTTGTCTGATAATCTACCAAATCTTTGAATTGAAGAATTTGTGATTTAATTAATAGCTTGTTCAGGGTAATCAGACTTGTATATAATTCTAATGGCCTTCTTTTGAAAACTATTCTGAATTACAACTTTGGATCTTATATTACTTTGCAACATTCTACTCGGTGACAGATTAGGCAGTATAATCACATATGTTAACTTCAGTGCCCATACTGTATTTATTTATGGTTATTTGTTAAATCAAGTACTGTTAGACATGAAATAGGAAGTGTTTAACATAAATGTTATGGCTACTCACCATTGTAGCTCGCTCCTGGTCAATGATATGAGCCTCTTCTTGCAGTGGAAAACTTGCAGCCAACAAACACCGTGGAACCTAAAGGAATGAAATTAAACATTAACATTTCGCCTGGACAAACATTCACACGTACAACGCAACGCGGCTACACTTCTGCTATTACAAACGTAAATCTCCTTAAACACAACGAGTGTTACTTACCGTGTACGCTCTAGGCAAAATTGGATGTGATGCAATTCCAAATCTATCTGAAACGGCAGTTAAAAGTAGAGTTACATCAAGTTTTCTTTTTTAATCAACACAATCATTTACAACCGTTGACCAGAAAGAATCGTCGAAATTCGACGTCCCCCACAAACGCCACGCTCACTCGCTTTTCAGGGCAACAAAAGTACTTCTTTTTAAAAACGATGAGTTGTACTTACCGTGTACGCTCTGGACGGTCCAGTTGCAAGCAGAAAATAAAAATATTTCTCTTGTTAGTCGTATGTTACCATCCGCTGTGTCTTTGTCAACATCGCCGCCATTTTCCTACTTCCTGCTGCGAGCCACGCCCACGGATTTAAATTTGGGCGGAAGCTCTTTCCATTGGCGTCGTTTTCGCGTATAGCAAATCCGATTGGTTGGGAAGGGGGCACGGTTATGCAGCCGAGGGGTCCTGTGATCGGTGGGATGTAAAGTAGGCGTCGACGTCACGTCCGCGTCACGTGACCACGACGTGGCAGACGTCATATAGCAACCGCTGTTTTGTTTAGTAGACTTACAGTTGTTATGCATTGACATAATGGCGCACACACCAAATAGATTTAAATAAATTAAATAATTCTTCTGCCCACTCTCTTTTAAACAAGTTAACTCTCCCCGCGGATTTGAATTCCGGCGAAAGTTACGTCCATCGACGTCACGTATGTCACGTGACCACGACGTGGCAGATGTCATATAGCAACCGCTGTTTTGTTTAGTAGATTTACAGTTGTTATGCATTGGCATAATGGTGTGCACTCAAAATAGATTTAAATAAATTTAATATTTCTTCTGCCCACTCCCTTTTAAACAAGTTAACTCTGCCCACGTCCATTGACGTCTTGTCTGCGTCACGTGACCACGACGTAGCGACGTCATATAGTAACCGCTGTTTTGATCAGTAGACTTACAGTTATTATGCGTTGACATAATGGCGCACTGGTTAGCATGGCCACCTCTTAAGCATGATGTTGCGGGTTCGACGCCTGATCAATGTTAGCATGGAGTGAGCTGAAGTGCATGGCGCTGAAGATTTGAATCTTTGAAATGCGCTGAGGTCTGACATATCAGGCAGAATGGTTTGCCATCACGTTCAACAAAAAATAGAAACTTTCCCACTCTGATTAAAACGTCCTGTGTTCATCTACGTATTTTCGTTTTGCTGTGCATCTTTTCCCTGCCATTTCGAGAGCCCAATTGACACTCATAGTTTAAAGAAATGTGTTTGCCCATCCTACTTTGTGGAATTTCACCACATGCGCTTTTGACCAAAATACCAAATTGAACTCAAGTGAAGCCAACACGCACAAACCCCCCCCCCCACACACACACACACACACAAATGTTGATATGAACATAAAAGAGCCGCATGCGGTTCGGGAGTTGCGGCTTGGCCAAACCTGTACTATACAACTTTATTTGTATAAAATTTTCACAACAGCTGTCACACAAACAAAGCGGGAAAAACCGAAGACGTGCGTGTTCCGCCCACGCTGGATTTATTTGCACCTTTGAAAAGACACCGTATTGCCGCAGATGTGGCAAAGAGTACTTTTGGGCATCTGAGACGGAAGGATGTCCAAAGCATCACGTCACCTGCTCTGGTAGGCATGGTGGTGGGACGTTGAGGTCAACCGCTTTGGGGTTGGCTGAATCTTTGATCGCAGGATGCCACACACTTGAAGACAGAAGCAGAAAAGCAGAGCTAAATGCAAAATGTACTCACCGGTGACTCCAATTTTTTTCCCCCCTGAAGAAACAGCTGGACGGGTGGCCCCGGCTGGCCAGTGGGACTCTTGTTATTCTGACCCTTTTTAGTGCGCGTTTGGGGCAACAACCGTTTTTTGTGGCGCTCTCTTCTGGTTCAAAAGTGCCCTGCATGTGAATTTGCTTTTCCTGCCTTCTGATTGGATGAGCGCCGGTGTGACGCGGTGCCTCTGTCACCGTGGCGGGGGGTATACGTTGGCATCGGAGCGTCTGCCAACGTCTGAGACCGGCTGGCAGTGTATCGGAGGTGTCGAGTGCGGTGCCGCTGGAGCTCACTCACCAGCTGGTGTTAGGGCCACAGAATGAAGGCCAAGGAGAAGAATAGAAAGAGAAACAGAAACTTCTCCTCCAATTGTTTGATTTGTCTCTTCTGAGCTTCGATGAATTCTTTCAGCTCTTTGTTCCTCTAGGACGGACAAATGGAAAGTGGCATTCAAAAGCCAGTAAGCGTGCAAGTAAGTGCCGGGCTGGCTTTGGGCCCTTACCTGTTGCGCGCTGTGCAGCAGATCCATTCTCTCTTGGAGGATGCAAGCGTCGCGCTCCCTCAACTCGCACATCAGGGCTCGCTTCCATTGGTCCACGGCGCTCCTAAGCTCTTCTCTCTGATCCGCCGTCAGCACGTCATTCACGCCAGCGTGGCTGGCTTTTTCGCCGTCCGTGGCGGGGCAGTCCCGCTGCGGTAGCGCCTCGTACAACATGGCCTCCAGCTCCAGGATCCTCTGGGCCGCAATCCTCGTCCATCAGTGGTCCGGCGGGAGATTTGAGGGCGGCTTACCTTATGAGCCTGGTCCATGGAACACTTCCTGAAGTCCAACTCTTCATCCAGGTAGCCCTTCTGCTTGCAGAACATATCCTAGCACAGCTCAAGGTCAGAATTGTTGGGGCACATTGCCGGAGTTCCCCTTGGCTGATGTCGCGTGTCTGTCTACCTTCTCACTTTCAATGTCCAACATCTTCTGTTGAAGTGCTGACTTGGTCACTTTGATGTATTCTAACCACTGAGGAAAGGCTGCTGTCACATAAGCAGAATGCGAGAGCGTGCGTGGACGTGCGCGTTACCTTCTCGGCTAGGGTGAGAAGGGTCCTGGCGTGAATCACGACCACCTGCTCCTCGTTGGTGAGATTCTGCAAGAGCCCAAAGGCACAGCGTCAACAAGCTTCTTTCAGCGCAAAGCCTTCCAAAAGTCACATTTGAGCCGCCGAGTCTCGTGGAGTGCGAACATAAGGAGTTCGACATACACTTACGGCGTTATAGCCCAGGATGTCCAGCTTCTTCATCAGATCACTGATGACGATGTCCGGGGGAAAGGCGCAAGGAGCAATGTAAGGTGTTCTGGGACCTCGGGTTAAGGTTAGGGTTGCGAGGGACGCCTTACGTACGCTCACGCCCTCGGCCTCGCAGTAGATCTGCAAAGGGCTGAGGCCGTCTGGGAAACGGACTTGCAGAAACTTCAAGACGGGGGAGCGCCACTCCCTCTCCTGAAAGGCAGAGGCATGCATCCGTCCGTCCGTCCGTCCGTCCGTCCGTCCGTCACATCTCTGGCCTCAACACGCTTGTGCGAGTCTTCCCACCTCCAGCTCCAGGATGCGGAACTCAAGCAGTTCGTTTTGGTCTCGGATATCCTGGATGTGCTCTTTCAGACGCGCTTCTTCCGCCTCCATCCGCCTGACCTGAAAAGACAGTCAGACCTCATCTGCGGGGCTTCCCGTCAGGTGTGACGCCAAGCGACTCCGCCCAGCGCCTTTCTTTCCGTCACCTTTTCGGCCAACTGCTGATTGCTCTGACGCAGCAGCTGCTTCTCCTCCACCCACTTGACATTCTAGAAGAGACAAACGCGTGGACAGCTTTGGAATGTTGTGTCATTTTCATCCACAAATTCTTTGGTTGACTGGAAAATGACATTTGCTTTTCTCCGCATTTTCCCAGCCACGTTCGGGGGGGGGGGGGGGGCGTTGGTCCAGTAATGCCAGACGGATGAGTGACTGAAGAATGTAGCTATTTTGTCTGAGAAAAAGGTGTGCTCATTGATGAGCTTACCTGTCCTTGTTGCTTCAGCGCTGACTCCAGATCTGCTACTCTGCTTTGATAGTGACCCATTTCTACCATCAGCTTTTCTCTGGTCTGAAAGGAGGAGGAGGGAGGCTCCTCCTCCTCCTTTCAGACCAGAGAACACCCGAGGCTGGGTGAGAACGGGGAGGCTGCGACCCGGCCGGGGGTTGCGGGAAGGGGCGCCACCTTGATCTCCTTCTCGGCGTCGTAGTCCCCTTCGCTGGTCTGGGCTAGCAGAGCGTAGGCTCGTTGCAGCGCTTGATATTCTTGCGTCAGCTGGCGGTAGCGAAGCTCCGCCTCTTCATGCACACACCAATGCAACACAGCACTAGTACCAGAATCAGTCAGACCGGCGACAAAGCACCCGCGACGCAAAGACGAGTCCGATTCCAGGCTGAAGAGGAATGTTTGGTGCCAATACGCTGGCAGAAATGGCGGGCTACCTCTTCGGGTTCCGTGTCGGGGGTTCTGTCGGTGTGAAAAGACAAGGACGATCCGTCCGGGTCCACCAACACGTCTTCGTTGTAGCCGTAAAATGTTTCGATGACCTGCGGGCGCGGAAGCAAACATCTCTCTGAACAAACTGAAGCGACACCTCACGATGAATCGACGAGAGGAACGATAGCGAGAAAAAGGCCATTTCATCTTGCGCAACACCAAGCAGCCGCAAACAAACAGACTCACCTTGCAGGACCTCACGCTTTGTTCCTCCTCAGAGATTCTCGACGTCGGTATCGTAGCAGCAAATCTCTCTCCTGTCGACACAAATAATCCGCCTTTGAGATTCTTTGGATGCAAAGGGAACGAACGGCTCCGGCGCAGAAACAAACGCGACTCACAATGACATTTCTGACATGAGCTCCTGTCTCCAGAGCCTGAAAAACACGTCACCGGCGATGATTGGAGGGACGCTCGTCTTTTCCAAAAGTGACAACTACAGGGTGTGTCAGGGTTTTCCAGATTATCTTTATCGTATCATTGTGTTGCTTTGACTTTGACTGCGACCTGTAATAAATAATATTATTTATCCCTTATTTATCCCTATCGCTTATCCCTTCCTACACAAAGTCGTAAAACACCCCTTGCTATGTTTTGACTAGAGGTCAAGGGCTTCCTCTATTCAATCCACTCTTACACCCACCCTGTTTCTCTTAATTAAAATGCTCGTGCAGGAGCCGAGAGTCAGACTTCATTCGTACAACGGATGGACTCTCCACCTGCAGGTGTCCAAAAGAACTTACTTGTCTCCCGTGTGGTTCTTGCAAAATAAGTTGGAGCGAGCGCAACTCTAACAGGGTGCATTTTGCCACTAGCTGCCTACGGACAATGACGTCGCGCTCGCGGCTCATGGTTGACGGGCTGAGCAGCCGGGCAAGTCCGTCGTTTTCAGCGCACAGCGAGTGGCAAAGGCGCTGACAAAACGGGAGCTTTGAGCTGCTGAAAACGGCAAAACAAGTCTAAAGCGTGTTCAAACGCGTGCGCACAATGCTCCTGCTTGAAAGGTCGGAATTTAAGGGGCCAATTTTTTGGATGGCGGCCGCCGGCCAAGCTTTGGACGGAAAAGGTTTCCTGGCGACAGCGAGCGAGCGCGGCGCTGCCGTACGTGCACCGAGTCGCCTGCCTGAAGACCTTGGACAAGTCGTCGATGATGTGCCGCTGCTCCACAACTTGAAGGAACTCCATTTCACCGTCCTGCTGGCCGCAACCGCGGTCCAGGTCATTGAGCGAACTAGGCCTTCTCTGTGGAACACAAATGCAGTGGACTCTGTTGGCACGCCGCCGTTGTCCGCGTCGACTTACCAAGCTTGCCATCTCCTCGTTCTCCTGGGTGACAAAGCGCACTTTGTTTTCAAGGCGACACAGCACCAGCGAGAGTTCTTCATTCTTCCTGCTCAGGCGTTTGTTTTTGTACAGGAGTGGCAGAAACTGGCTTTCTGTTTCTCTCAGTCGCTTTAGCTGCAAGCATGAAGTGCGGGATGTGAAAGACGCACAACACGCGGGCCGGAACGTATCCATTTCTTTTGCATCGGTTTGAACGGAATCGTGGCTTTGGCTCCCAATAAAAGACATCTACCAGGCAACCGACTCGCCGCGCCGCTCAACTAATAAGCAAGCGCAATGGGTGCCTCGCTGGATGGCGCGCATCAAACGTAGCGCAAACCTTCAAGCGTGCCGTCAATAAATTACCAGTTCATTGCGCTCTTCAGAAAGCAGGGCGTTTCGATCCTCCAGTTTCCTGATGACTGCGCTGAGCTCAGCGATTTTCAGATGAAACCGTCGCGTGTCCCGATCCTCCTGAGACTGAAAACGCCCCGCAACACACACACACAAGCACTCGTTCAAAGTTCAAAACTGTTTTTGTGCTACCTTCCTCCAGCAACGAACTAAGTCATGCGTACTGCAAGTGTGTGATGAGGTGGCTTACGCAATGAAGAGGATTGCTAGTAGCGGCGTTGACCCCACTTCCAGGGTAGTTTAGGCCCGCCCTTTGGGAATCCCTCAGGGCAGCGATCTGCTGCTCGGCAGCCTGAGTCTGCAGCTGAAGGCGGTGGACGTGGCCGGCCCCAGGGCTTCATCCAAAACACTAACCGCTCTGTCTTTCAGCTTGATCTCATCCGTCTGGATGTACAAACGGGGAGCGCTCAGGCAGGCGGGCAAACTCATTTGCCAGAATTGTGACAAAAACAAAGAGAGCAACCGGCCAATTTTTTTCTTGAATCGACTAGAACACCTTTGCTGTGACAAAAGCGAAGCGAGCAACCGGACATTTTCTTCTTGTGAAATAGAATAGAATGCCTTAGGTGTCATTGCACTGCAGGTATACAACGAAATTGGGAACATAGCCACGCACCGCGCATCTGATCAGTCCTACCAGTCGGCGGATCTCCCTCTCGCAGTCTCTCTTGGTTCGGCTCAGCTCCTCCCGATGCTGGTGATGAGCCGATCGGAGCTCGGCCGCTCGGGACTGCCAGGCCTGCTGGGCCGCTGCCAGGGCTTCTTCCGCGCTCCTGGTGGAGGCGACACCGCTCGGTCTCCCGACACCGCCGCGTCTCCTCCACCTCCGCCAGCAAAGCGCCCCCCCTCCTCACCTGAGCAGACATTGCGCCACACCGGGCCGTTGAGACCGCAACGGAGCGCCGCGACGCTTACTGGGGACAAGCTACACAATACGGTAGCGGCCGCATCGAAGCCCGACGTGGCGTGCGGATAGTCAGACACGGATAGAGCGGATCACCTTGTCCATGGAGCCGTCCCTCAGGCTGAGGACCAAGGCATTCAGTCGCTGGATCTCTCCATCTTTGATTTTGATCACTCTCATCAGCTCCATTTCATGCTGCCGCAGTAATGTCTCCCTGGTAATGGCTAACTCTTTCTGCTTCTCCTCATGGAGTTTGCTTTTGAGTTCCGTCATGGCGGCGGTGGCACGGTGGTGCTCCGCCCGCAGGTCCTGACTTCTCTCTCTCTCCAGACAGCTGACCTGACATGACTTAGACTTAGACAAATTTTATTGTCATCTTGTCTGCACATGGTGCATACAAAACGAAATTCCGTTGCATACGTCTTACAACAAAGTAGTGATATTGCAGTTGAATAGAAGTAACATATCCTATGAAAATGTATATATATACATATACTATATATATATATATATATATATATTAAAAATAAGTATAAAGTGCAGCAGTGATAATTATGCAATAGTGCAAGTAGGCAAAACAGTATTCAAGAGTGTGCAGAGGAATGCTAAACCATGTATTAAACTTCTATTTAAAGGGTTTATACAAGTTCAGTAAAGTTGGTAGTGCGAGATAGTGCAAGATAGAGGTCCGTAGTGTCATAAAGTACAGTTCTGTGAATGTGTGATGCAGAGTTCAGTTTAGAGCTCAACAGTTCTAGTGTTCAACAGTCTGATGACAGCAGGGAAAAAGCTGTTGCAGAACCTGGTGGACCTGCAGCGGATGCTGCAAACCTCTTCCCAGAGGGCAGCAGGGAGAACAGTCCATGGTGGGGGTGTGATGGGTCATTGATGATGTTACGGGCACGGGACATGCAGCGCTGAGATGAAATGTCCTGAATGGAGGGAAGAGGAGCCCCTATGATCCTCTCTGCTGTCCTCACCACTCTCCTCACGTTCTTCCAATCGGAGGCGGTGCAGCCTCCACACCACACAGAGAGACAGCTTGTCAGAATGCTCTCTATGGTGCTCCTGTAGAACGTCCTCATGATGGGTGGGGGCAGGTGGGCTCTCCTCATCCTCCGCAGGAAGTACAAGCGCTTCTGTGCCCTCTTGACCAGTGCCGTAGTGTTCATAGTCCAGGTGAGGTCTTCTGTGATGTGGACCCCCAGGAATTTGGTGCTGCTGACCACCTCCACAGCTGAGCTGTTGATGATCAGTGGAGCGTGGTGAGGCTGTTTTTTCCTGAAGTCGACGATGATCTCCTTCATCTTCTCCTCATTCAGGATCAGGCTGTTTTCTCTGCACCAGCCCACCAGCTGCTCCACCTCCTCTCTGTAGTCCAGGTCGTTGTTGTCTCTGATGAGCCCCACCACCGTTGTGTCGTCTGCTGACTTCACGATGTGATTGGTGGTGAACCTGAGGACGCAGTCGTGTGTCATCAGGGTGCACAGCAGGGGGCTCAGGACGCAGCCCTGAAGGGAGCCTGTGCTGAGGGTGATGACATCAGAGGTGTTCTGTCCGACCCGGACTGACTGAGGTCTGTTGGTGAGGAAGTCTAGCAGCCAGTTGCGAAGGGGGGTGTTGAAGCCCAGGTGTTCCAATTTTCCTACCAGATGCTGTGGGATGATGGTGTTAAACGCTGAGCTGAAGTCCAGGAACAGCCTCCGCACATGGGTGTTCTTCTCCTCCAGGTGAGCCAGGCTCAGGTGAAGAACGGAGGAGATGGCTTCCTGAGTGGAGCGGTTTTGCCGGTCGGCAAACTGGAACGGGTCAAATAATAGGGGGAGTCTGGAAACGATGTGACCTTTAAGCAGCCTTTCGAAGCACTTCATCATAACCGGAGTCAGTGCAACAGGCCGGTAATCATTAAATGAGGTGATTTGAGGTTTCTTCGGCACCGGAATGATGGAGGCAGTCTTAAAGCACGCCGGCACTGTGGCTTGGCCCAGCGAGGTGTTAAAAATGTCTGTGATGACCCCAGCCAGATGACTTGCACATTCCCTGAACACACGCCCAGGAATGTTGTCCGGGCCAGGGGCCTTACAGGGGTTGACTCTCCTCAGGGTCTTCAACACATCGGCGGAGTCAAGGCAGAGTACCTCCTCTTCCTGATGGGGGACAGTTTTAACTGCTGGAGTGCCGTTTAGTGCCTCGAACCTCCCAAAGAAGTTATTTAGACCATTTAGAAAGTCAGCATCAACTACACCCACCGGGGGGGGGGGGAGGGTGAGTTGTCGTCTGTAATCGCCCGTATGCCTTGCCACATACTCCTGATGTTTTTGACGTCGTGGAAACGATCCTGAAATTTTCGACTGCGGTCTCGCTTCGCTATTCTGATGGCACGGTTCAAGTTGGCTCTCGCTGTCCTCAGTGTCTCCTTGTCGCCAGACTTGAAGGCAGAGTTCCGCGCTCGTAGCGTTTGACGTACCTCCTCAGTCATCCAGGGTCGTTGGTTGCCCCGCGTGATGATATTCTTAGTGGTGCTGACGTCCTCGGTGCATTTGTTGATGTAGGCTGACACAGTCATGGCACACGCATGTCTAATCTACATCGGGAAAACTGGGAGGGAGGGAGGCAGGCAGGGAGGCAGGCAGGGAGGCAGGCAGGGAGGCAGGCAGTGTCTGTCTGTTGAGGTTTTCACCTTGTTCTTCTCCTGCTGAAGTTCTAACTGGACGTCCATCAGTTTGGTTCTCAGCTCGTCATTGGCGGCCTGAAGGGCGTCCGTTCGCTCCGCCTTGGCCCGCCCTGCCGGAGCTCGTTTGGACATCTCTTACTCGAGTCTCGCCCGGTCGTCAGTCAGAGATCACAACATTTGTACCTGGAGAGCACAAACGCAGCGCTGTTTTCCACTGGCTTCGAACTCAACTTCAATCGGTACCGTAACTTACAACATCATAAACATAGAACTAGCTTGACTTATTCATTGAATAAATGCATTTGGTTCTTCAAAACTGCATCACGCAACATAGCGTGACCGAGACGGCCGTTATCCACCTGCGTGAAGTTATTTGGTGAAATGAATGAGATGTTTAAGACACCATCGTTCTGTCTCTATGTAGATGAAGGGAAATAATCGATTGCTGAAGGTCCAAAGGTGTTGTGATAAACAAATAAACATATTAGTGATTAGTGACATATTTGTGATAAACATATTAGGCAGGATAATCACATATGTTAACGTGACTGCCCACACTGTATTTATTTATGGTTATTTGTTAAATCGAGTACTGTTAGACATGAAATAGGAAGTGTTTAACATAAATGGAAGACGAAAGGGGTACTCACCATTGTAGCTCCTGCTGGTCAATGATACGAGCCTCTTCTTGCAGTGGAAAACATACAGCCAACAAACACCGTGGAACCTAAAGGAATGAAATTAAACATTAACATTTAGCCTAAACCAACATTCACAGATACAACGCAACGCAAACTACACAAACGTAAATCTTTTTAAACACAATGAGTTGTACTTACCGTGTACGCTCTAGACGGTCCACTTGCAAGCAGAAAATAAAGATATTTCTGTTGATAATCGTCGTGTTTGTATCCGGTGTCTCGCTCAAGGCCATTGCGCCCACAGATTTGAATTTTGGCGAGAGTTCAGCCTATTGACGTCATTTCCGCGGTGTAATACCCGCATATCTGAAACGGCAAAGTTAAGAGTAGAGTTAAATAAAGTTTTTAGTCAACGCAATAATTTACAACCGTTGACCAGTCGAAATAATCGTCGAAATTTGGCGTCTGTGGCTGGAAGCAGACGCCGAGTTCGACATTCCTCCCAAACGCCACACTCCCTCGCTTTTCAGGGCTAAAAAAAAACAGTTGTAATTACCTTGTACGCTCTAGACGGTCAAGTTGCAAGCTGAAAAAAAAAATATTTGCCTTGTAAGTCATCGTGTTACTAACCGCTGTGTCTTGTTTGCCAGAATTGCCGCTTTCCTACTTCCTGTTGCAAGCCACGCCCACGGATTATAATTTTGCCGTGAGTTCCGCCTATTGACGTCATGTCCGCGTCACATGACTGCGACGTAATATTATCTAAAACTGTTTGTGCGGTATTGTGTTGTTCTGTGCGGTATTGTGTTATTCTGTGCGGCGTCGTGTTGTTCTGTGCGGCGTCGTGTTGTTCAGTGCGGCATGGTGTTGTTCAGTGCGGCATGGTGTTGTTCAGTGCGGCATGGTGTTGTTCAGTGCGGCATGGTGTTGTTCAGTGCGGCATAATGTTGTTCAGTGCGGCATAATGTTGTTCAGTGCGGCATGGTGTTGTTCAGTGCGGCATGGTGTTGTTCAGTGCGGCATGGTGTTGTTCAGTGCGGCATAATGTTGTTCAGTAAGCCATAATGTTGTTCAGTGCGGCATGGTGTTGTTCAGTGCGGGATGGTGTTGTTCAGTGCGGCATGGTGTTGTTCAATGCGGCATGGTGTTGTTCAGTGCGGGATGGTGTTGTTCAGTGCAGGATGGTGTTGTTCAGTGCAGGATGGTGTTGTTCAGTGCAGGATGGTGTTGTTCAGTGCGGCATGGTGTTGTTCAATGCAGGATCGTGTTGTTCAGTGCAGCATGGTGTTGTTCAGTGCAGCATGGTGTTGTTCAGTGCGGCATGGTGTTGTTCAATGCGGCATGGTGTTGTTCAGTGCGGCATGGTGTTGTTCAGTGTGGGATGGTGTTGTTCAATGCGGGATCGTGTTGTTCAGTACGGGGTGGTGTTGTTCAGTGCAGGATGGTGTTGTTCAGTGCAGGATGGTGTTGTTCAGTGCGGCATGGTGTTGTTCAATGCAGGATCGTGTTGTTCAGTGCAGCATGGTGTTGTTCAGTGCAGCATGGTGTTGTTCAGTGCGGCATGGTGTTGTTCAATGCGGCATGGTGTTGTTCAGTGCGGGATGGTGTTGTTCAGTGCGGCATGGTGTTTTTCAGTGCGGCATAATGTTGTTCAGTGCAGCATGGTGTTGTTCAGTGCAGGATGGTGTTGTTCAGTGCAGGATGGTGTTGTTCAATGCGGCATGGTGTTGTTCAATGCGGCATGGTGTTGTTCAGTGCAGGATGGTGTTGTTCAGTGCAGCATGGTGTTGTTCAATGCGGCATGGTGTTGTTCAGTGCGGCATGGTGTTGTTCAGTGCAGGATGGTGTTGTTCAGTGCGGCATGGTGTTGTTCAATGCGGCATGGTGTTGTTCAGTGCAGGATGGTGTTGTTCAGTGCGGCATGGTGTTGTTCAATGCGGCATGGTGTTGTTCAGTGCGGCATGGTGTTGTTCAGTGCGGCATGGTGTTGTTCAGTGCGGCATAATGTTGTTCAGTGCGCCATAATGTTGTTCAGTGCGGCATGGTGTTGTTCAGTGCAGGATGGTGTTGTTCAGTGCGGCATGGTGTTGTTCAATGCGGGATCGTGTTGTTCAGTGCGGCATGGTGTTGTTCAGTGCGGCATGGTGTTGTTCAGTGCGGCATGGTGTTGTTCAGTGCAGGATGGTGTTGTTCAGTGCGGCATGGTGTTGTTCAATGCGGGATCGTGTTGTTCAGTGCGGCATGGTGTTGTTCAGTGCGGCATGGTGTTGTTCAGTGCGGCATGGTGTTGTTCAGTGCGGCATGGTGTTGTTCAGTGCGGCATAATGTTGTTCAGTGCGCCATAATGTTGTTCAGTGCGGCATGGTGTTGTTCAGTGCGGGATGGTGTTGTTCAGTGCGGCATGGTGTTGTTCAATGCGGGATCGTGTTGTTCAGTGCGGCATGGTGTTGTTCAGTGCGGCATGGTGTTGTTCAGTGCGGCATGGTGTTGTTCAGTGCAGCATGGTGTTGTTCAGTGCGGCATAATGTTGTTCAGTGCGGCATAATGTTGTTCAGTGCGGCATAATGTTGTTCAGTGCGGCATAATGTTGTTCAGTGCGGCATAATGTTGTTCAGTGCGGCATAATGTTGTTCAGTGCGGCATAATGTTGTTCAGTGCGGGATGGTGTTATTCATTGCGGCATGGTGTTGTTCAGTGCGGCATGGTGTTGTTCAGTGCGGCATGGTGTTGTTCAGTGCGGGATGGTGTTGTTCAGTGCAGGATGGTGTTGTTCAGTGCGGCATGGTGTTGTTCAATGCGGCATGGTGTTGTTCAGTTCGGGATGGTGTTGTTCAGTGCGGCATGGTGTTGTTCAGTGCGGCATAATGTTTTTCAGTGCGGCATGTTGTTGTTCAGTGCGGCATGGTGTTGTTCAGTGCAGCATAATGTTGTTCAGTGCGGCATGGTGTTGTTCAGTGCGGAATGGTGTTGTTCAGTGCGGCATGGTGTTGTTCAGTGCGGCATGGTGTTGTTCAGTGCGGCATCGTGTTGTTCAGTGCAGCATGGTGTTGTTCAGTGCGGGATGGTGTTCAATGCGGGATCGTGTTGTTCAGTGCGGCATGGTGTTGTTCAGTGCGGCATGGTGTTGTTCAGTGCGGCATGGTGTTGTTCAGTGCGGCATGGTGTTGTTCATTTCGGCATAATGTTGTTCAGTGCGGCATAATGTTGTTTAGTGCGGCATGGTGTTGTTCAGTGCGGGATGGTGTTGTTCAGTGCGTTATAATGTTGTTCAGTGCGGCATGGTGTTGTTCAGTGCGGCATGGTGTTGTTCAGTGCGGCATGGTGTTGTTCAGTGCGGCATAATGTTGTTCAGTGCGGCATAATGTTGTTCAGTGCGGGATGGTGTTGTTCAGTGCGGGATGGTGTTGTTCAGTGCGGCATGGTGTTCAATGCGGAATGGTGTTGTTCAGTGCAGGATGGTGTTGTTCAGTGCGGCATGGTGTTGTTCAGTGCGGCATAATGTTGTTCAGTGCGGCATGGTGTTGTTCAGTGCGGCATGGTGTTGTTCAGTGCGGCATGGTGTTGTTCAGTGCGGCATGGTGTTGTTCAGTGCGGCATAATGTTCAGTGCGGCATAATGTTGTTCAGTGCGGCATAATGTTGTTCAGTGCGGCATGGTGTTGTTCAGTGCGGGATGGTGTTGTTCAGTGCAGGATGGTGTTGTTCAGTGCGGCATGGTGTTCAGTGCGGGATGGTGTCTTTCAGTGCGGCATGGTGTCGTTCAGTGCGGCATGGTGTCTTTCAGTGCGGCATGGTGTCGTTCAGTGAGGCATGGTGTTGTTCAGTGCGGCATGGTGTTGTTTAGTGCGGCATGGTGTTGTTCAGTGCGGGATGGTGTTGTTCAGTGTGGCATGGTGTTCAGTGCGGCATGGTGTTGTTCAGTGCGGTATCGTGTTGTTCAGTGCGGTATCGTGTTTCTCAGTGCGGTATCGTGTTGTTCAGTGCAGTATCGTTGTGTTGTTCGTATTGTGTTGTGTTGTTCGTAATGTGTTGTGTTGTTCGTATTGTGTTGTGTTGTTCGTATTGTGTTGTGTTGTTCGTATTGTGTTGTGTTGTTCATATTGTGTTGTTCATATTGTGTTGAGTTGTTCGTATTGTGTTGTGTTGTTCGTATTGTGTTGCCTTTAACACTTAGCCTCTAACACTTAGCCTCTAACACTTAGCCTCTAACACTTAGCCTCTAACACTTAGCCTCTAGCATCTAGAAGGTAAATAAATAGGAAGGAAGGACTCACCGGTGACGTCTTCGCCCACGTCCAAGCGTTGTACTTTGTATTTTCATCCTTCTGACAGTGGAAAACATAGCCAACAAACACCGTGGAACCTAAACGAATGAAAGAAAACTATCATTTGGCCACAACCAACATTCACAGATACAACACAATGTGACGTGCGGGGTTGAGGTTAAAGGTTGAGTGAAGGGCCCTCGTTTTAAACTACTTTTTTGAAAAGGATTGGGAACAAGTAAGACGTATTTAATTTATTTAATGGGAAGTAGTAAGAGCTATTGAATTTAATCTATGTATTATATTCTATTGTATTGTATTCTGTTGTATTCTTTTGGATTGTATTCACACTAACCCCACTAAAACTTCAGCCCACAAAAACTCGCCTCTGGCGCCTAGCCTCTGGCACTTAGCCTCTAACACTTAGCCTTTAACACTTAGCCTTTAACACTTAGCCTTTAACACTTAGCCTTTAACACTTAGCCTTTAACACTTAGCCTAGAAGGTGAATAAATAGGGTTAAAGGTTGAGTGAAGGGCCCTCGTTTTAAACTACTGTTTTGAAAAGGAGTGGGAACAAGTAAGACGTATTTAATTTATTTAATGGGAAGTAGTAAGACTTATTAAATTTATTTAATCTACTTTTCTTCCCAGGCAAAATTTGATGTGCTGCAATTCCAAATTTCCAAAGTGAATGAAGGAATGAAGTCCTTTAAATTATGATTTTGTATAAATACTAGGCATTAACACAAAATCGACGGCACAAAATGGGCAGACTTTACTTGTTTGAAAAGGACTGGTTACAAGACAGACTTTTTTAATTTATTTAATGGGAAGAAGACTTAGTTTAATTGATCTATTTTTGTTCCCTGGCAAAATTCGATTTGCTGCAATTCCAAATTTCCAAAGTGAATGAAGGCAAGAAGTCGTTTAAATTATGATTTTGTTTAAATACTAGGCATGGACACAAAATCTACGGCACAAAATGGGCAGACTTTACTTGTTTGAAGAGGACTGGTTACAAGACAGACTTTTCTGATTTATTTAATGGGAAGAGGACTTATTTAGTTTATTTAATCTATTTTTGTTCCCTGGCAAAATTGGATTTGCTGAAATTGTATTTTGCCAAATCTCGATTTGAGACCTGATAGGAAGTATTAAACGCTTAGTTAAATCAATACAAGTTGGTAATAAGAGCGAGTAATGTTGGTTGAACCGATGAATGAAGGTTGAAAGCAATTTAAATTATGACTTTGTATAAATACTAGATATTAACAGAACATCTACTGCGCGAAATGGGCAGAGTTTACTTGTTTGAGAAGGAGTGGCTTATTCAAAACTAAGATTTATGTAATCTGTTTGTTCCCAGGCAAAATTGGATGTGATGCAATTCCAAATTTCACCACATGATGGTGCCCAAATTTGACTTCATAGGACATATTAAACACTTAGCTTGTTATTATGTTCAAGGTAATCAGATTTGTTTATCATTCTAATGGCCTCTTCAAAACTATTCTGGATTACTACTTTGGATCTATTCTACATTACTTGGCAACAACATACTCTGTAACAGATTAGGCAGTATAATCACATATGTTAACTTGAGAGTGCCCACACTCAATCTACTTATCGTGATGTGTTAAATCAATTACTGTTAGACATTATTTGTCTGATAATCTACCAAATCTTTGAATTGAAGAATTTGTGATTTAATTAATAGCTTGTTCAGGGTAATCAGACTTGTATATAATTCTAATGGCCTTCTTTTGAAAACTATTCTGAATTACAACTTTGGATCTTATATTACTTTGCAACATTCTACTCGGTGACAGATTAGGCAGTATAATCACATATGTTAACTTCAGTGCCCATACTGTATTTATTTATGGTTATTTGTTAAATCAAGTACTGTTAGACATGAAATAGGAAGTGTTTAACATAAATGTTATGGCTACTCACCATTGTAGCTCGCTCCTGGTCAATGATATGAGCCTCTTCTTGCAGTGGAAAACTTGCAGCCAACAAACACCGTGGAACCTAAAGGAATGAAATTAAACATTAACATTTCGCCTGGACAAACATTCACACGTACAACGCAACGCGGCTACACTTCTGCTATTACAAACGTAAATCTCCTTAAACACAACGAGTGTTACTTACCGTGTACGCTCTAGGCAAAATTGGATGTGATGCAATTCCAAATCTATCTGAAACGGCAGTTAAAAGTAGAGTTACATCAAGTTTTCTTTTTTAATCAACACAATCATTTACAACCGTTGACCAGAAAGAATCGTCGAAATTCGACGTCCCCCACAAACGCCACGCTCACTCGCTTTTCAGGGCAACAAAAGTACTTCTTTTTAAAAACGATGAGTTGTACTTACCGTGTACGCTCTGGACGGTCCAGTTGCAAGCAGAAAATAAAAATATTTCTCTTGTTAGTCGTATGTTACCATCCGCTGTGTCTTTGTCAACATCGCCGCCATTTTCCTACTTCCTGCTGCGAGCCACGCCCACGGATTTAAATTTGGGCGGAAGCTCTTTCCATTGGCGTCGTTTTCGCGTATAGCAAATCCGATTGGTTGGGAAGGGGGCACGGTTATGCAGCCGAGGGGTCCTGTGATCGGTGGGATGTAAAGTAGGCGTCGACGTCACGTCCGCGTCACGTGACCACGACGTGGCAGACGTCATATAGCCACCGCTGTTTTGTTTAGTAGACTTACAGTTGTTATGCATTGACATAATGGCGCACACACCAAATAGATTTAAATAAATTAAATAATTCTTCTGCCCACTCTCTTTTAAACAAGTTAACTCTCCCCGCGGATTTGAATTCCGGCGAAAGTTACGCCCATCGACGTCACGTATGTCACGTGACCACGACGTGGCAGATGTCATATAGCAACCGCTGTTTTGTTTAGTAGATTTACAGTTGTTATGCATTGGCATAATGGTGTGCACTCAAAATAGATTTAAATAAATTAAATATTTCTTCTGCCCACTCCCTTTTAAACAAGTTAACTCTGCCCACGTCCATTGACGTCTTGTCTGCGTCACGTGACCACGACGTAGCGACGTCATATAGTAACCGCTGTTTTGATCAGTAGACTTAGTTATTATGCGTTGACATAATGGCGCACTGGTTAGCATGGCCACCTCTTAAGCATGATGTTGCGGGTTCGACGCCTGATCAATGTTAGCATGGAGTGAGCTGAAGTGCATGGCGCTGAAGATTTGAATCTTTGAAATGCGCTGAGGTCTGACATATCAGGCAGAATGGTTTGCCATCACGTTCAACAAAAAATAGAAACTTTCCCACTCTGATTAAAACGTCCTGTGTTCATCTACGTATTTTCGTTTTGCTGTGCATCTTTTCCCTGCCATTTCGAGAGCCCAATTGACACTCATAGTTTAAAGAAATGTGTTTGCCCATCCTACTTTGTGGAATTTCACCACATGCGCTTTTGACCAAAATACCAAATTGAACTCAAGTGAAGCCAACACGCACAACCCCCCCCCCCCCACACACACACACACACACACACACAAATGTTGATATGAACATAAAAGAGCCGCATGCGGTTCGGGAGTTGCGGCTTGGCCAAACCTGTACTATACAACTTTATTTGTATAAAATTTTCACAACAGCTGTCACACAAACAAAGCGGGAAAAACCGAAGACGTGCGTGTTCCGCCCACGCTGGATTTATTTGCACCTTTGAAAAGACACCGTATTGCCGCAGATGTGGCAAAGAGTACTTTTGGGCATCTGAGACGGAAGGATGTCCAAAGCATCACGTCACCTGCTCTGGTAGGCATGGTGGTGGGACGTTGAGGTCAACCGCTTTGGGGTTGGCTGAATCTTTGATCGCAGGATGCCACACACTTGAAGACAGAAGCAGAAAAGCAGAGCTAAATGCAAAATGTACTCACCGGTGACTCCAATTTTTTTCCCCCCTGAAGAAACAGCTGGACGGGTGGCCCCGGCTGGCCAGTGGGACTCTTGTTATTCTGACCCTTTTTAGTGCGCGTTTGGGGCAACAACCGTTTTTTGTGGCGCTCTCTTCTGGTTCAAAAGTGCCCTGCATGTGAATTTGCTTTTCCTGCCTTCTGATTGGATGAGCGCCGGTGTGACGCGGTGCCTTTGTCACCGTGGCGGGGGGTATACGTTGGCATCGGAGCGTCTGCCAACGTCTGAGACCGGCTGGCAGTGTATCGGAGGTGTCGAGTGCGGTGCCGCTGGAGCTCACTCACCAGCTGGTGTTAGGGCCACAGAATGAAGGCCAAGGAGAAGAATAGAAAGAGAAACAGAAACTTCTCCTCCAATTGTTTGATTTGTCTCTTCTGAGCTTCGATGAATTCTTTCAGCTCTTTGTTCCTCTAGGACGGACAAATGGAAAGTGGCATTCAAAAGCCAGTAAGCGTGCAAGTAAGTGCCGGGCTGGCTTTGGGCCCTTACCTGTTGCGCGCTGTGCAGCAGATCCATTCTCTCGGAGGATGCAAGCGTCGCGCTCCCTCAACTCGCACATCAGGGCTCGCTTCCATTGGTCCACGGCGCTCCTAAGCTCTTCTCTCTGATCCGCCGTCAGCACGTCATTCACGCCAGCGTGGCTGGCTTTTTCGCCGTCCGTGGCGGGGCAGTCCCGCTGCGGTAGCGCCTCGTACAACATGGCCTCCAGCTCCAGGATCCTCTGGGCCGCAATCCTCGTCCATCAGTGGTCCGGCGGGAGATTTGAGGGCGGCTTACCTTATGAGCCTGGTCCATGGAACACTTCCTGAAGTCCAACTCTTCATCCAGGTAGCCCTTCTGCTTGCAGAACATATCCTAGCACAGCTCAAGGTCAGAATTGTTGGGGCACATTGCCGGAGTTCCCCTTGGCTCATGTCGCGTGTCTGTCTACCTTCTCACTTTCAATGTCCAACATCTTCTGTTGAAGTGCTGACTTGGTCACTTTGATGTATTCTAACCACTGAGGAAAGGCTGCTGTCACATAAGCAGAATGCGAGAGCGTGCGTGGACGTGCGCGTTACCTTCTCGGCTAGGGTGAGAAGGGTCCTGGCGTGAATCACGACCACCTGCTCCTCGTTGGTGAGATTCTGCAAGAGCCCAAAGGCACAGCGTCAACAAGCTTCTTTCAGCGCAAAGCCTTCCAAAAGTCACATTTGAGCCGCCGAGTCTCGTGGAGTGCGAACATAAGGAGTTCGACATACACTTACGGCGTTATAGCCCAGGATGTCCAGCTTCTTCATCAGATCACTGATGACGATGTCCGGGGGAAAGGCGCAAGGAGCAATGTAAGGTGTTCTGGGACCTCGGGTTAAGGTTAGGGTTGCGAGGGACGCCTTACGTACGCTCACGCCCTCGGCCTCGCAGTAGATCTGCAAAGGGCTGAGGCCGTCTGGGAAAAGGACTTGCAGAAACTTCAAGACGGGGGAGCGCCACTCCCTCTCCTGAAAGGCAGAGGCATGCATCCGTCCGTCCGTCCGTCCGTCCGTCACATCTCTGGCCTCAACACGCTTGTGCGAGTCTTCCCACCTCCAGCTCCAGGATGCGGAACTCAAGCAGTTCGTTTTGGTCTCGGATATCCTGGATGTCCTCTTTCAGACGCGCTTCTTCCGCCTCCATCCGCCTGACCTGAAAAGACAGTCAGACCTCATCTGCGGGGCTTCCCGACGGGTGTGACGCCAAGCGACTCCGCCCAGCGCCTTTCTTTCCGTCACCTTTTTGGCCAACTGCTGATTGCTCTGACGCAGCAGCTGCTTCTCCTCCACCCACTTGACATTCTAGAAGAGACAAACGCGTGGACAGCTTTGGAATGTTGTGTCATTTTCATCCACAAATTCTTTGGTTGACTGGAAAATGACATTTGCTTTTCTCCGCGTTTTCCCAGCCACGTTCGGGGGGGGGGGTTGGTCCAGTAATGCCAGACGAATGAGTGACTGAAGAATGTAGCTATTTTGTCTGAGAAAAAGGTGTGCTCATTGATGAGCTTACCTGTCCTTGTTGCTTCAGCGCTGACTCCAGATCTGCTACTCTGCTTTGATAGTGACCCATTTCTACCATCAGCTTTTCTCTGGTCTGAAAGGAGGAGGAGGGAGGCTCCTCCTCCTCCTTTCAGACCAGAGAACACCCGAGGCTGGGTGAGAACGGGGAGGCTGCGACCCGGCCGGGGGTTGCGGGAAGGGGCGCCACCTTGATCTCCTTCTCGGCGTCGTAGTCCCCTTCGCTGGTCTGGGCTAGCAGAGCGTAGGCTCGTTGCAGCGCTTGATATTCTTGCGTCAGCTGGCGGTAGCGAAGCTCCGCCTCTTCATGCGCACACCAATGCAACACAGCACTAGTACCAGAATCAGTCAGACCGGCGACAAAGCACCCGCGACGCAAAGACGAGTCCGATTCCAGGCTGAAGAGGAATGTTTGGTGCCAATACGCTGGCAGAAATGGCGGGCTACCTCTTCGGGTTCCGTGTCGGGGGTTCTGTCGGTGTGAAAAGACAAGGACGATCCGTCCGGGTCCACCAACACGTCTTCGTCGTAGCCGTAAAATGTTTCGATGACCTGCGGGCGCGGAAGCAAACATCTCTCTGAACAAACTGAAGCGACACCTCACGATGAATCGACGAGAGGAACGATAGCGAGAAAAAGGCCATTTCATCTTGCGCAACACCAAGCAGCCGCAAACAAACAGACTCACCTTGCAGGACCTCACGCTTTGTTCCTCCTCAGAGATTCTCGACGTCGGTATCGTAGCAGCAAATCTCTCTCCTGTCGACACAAAATCCGCCTTTGAGATTCTTTGGATGCAAAGGGAACGAACGGCTCCGGCGCAGAAACAAACGCGACTCACAATGACATTTCTGACATGAGCTCCTGTCTCCAGAGCCTGAAAAACACGTCACCGGCGATGATTGGAGGGACGCTCGTCTTTTCCAAAAGTGACAACTACAGGGTGTGTCAGGGTTTTCCAGATTATCTTTATCGTATCATTGTGTTGCTTTGACTTTGACTGCGACCTGTAATAAATAATATTATTTATCCCTTATTTATCCCTATCGCTTATCCCTTCCTACACAAAGTCGTAAAACACCCCTTGCTATGTTTTGACTAGAGGTCAAGGGCTTCCTCTATTCAATCCACTCTTACACCCACCCTGTTTCTCTTAATTAAAATGCTCGTGCAGGAGCCGAGAGTCAGACTTCATTCGTACAACGGATGGACTCTCCACCTGCAGGTGTCCAAAAGAACTTACTTGTCTCCCGTGTGGTTCTTGCAAAATAAGTTGGAGCGAGCGCAACTCTAACAGGGTGCATTTTGCCACTAGCTGCCTACGGACAATGACGTCGCGCTCGCGGCTCATGGTTGACGGGCTGAGCAGCCGGGCAAGTCCGTCGTTTTCAGCGCACAGCGAGTGGCAAAGGCGCTGACAAAACGGGAGCTTTGAGCTGCTGAAAACGGCAAAACAAGTCTAAAGCGTGTTCAAACGCGTGCGCACAATGCTCCTGCTTGAAAGGTCGGAATTTAAGGGGCCAATTTTTTGGATGGCGGCCGCCGGCCAAGCTTTGGACGGAAAAGGTTTCCTGGCGACAGCGAGCGAGCGCGGCGCTGCCGTACGTGCACCGAGTCGCCTGCCTGAAGACCTTGGACAAGTCGTCGATGATGTGCCGCTGCTCCACAACTTGAAGGAACTCCATTTCACCGTCCTGCTGGCCGCAACCGCGGTCCAGGTCATTGAGCGAACTAGGCCTTCTCTGTGGAACACAAATGCAGTGGACTCTGTTGGCACGCCGCCGTTGTCCGCGTCGACTTACCAAGCTTGCCATCTCCTCGTTCTCCTGGGTGACAAAGCGCACTTTGTTTTCAAGGCGACACAGCACCAGCGAGAGTTCTTCATTCTTCCTGCTCAGGCGTTTGTTTTTGTACAGGAGTGGCAGAAACTGGCTTTCTGTTTCTCTCAGTCGCTTTAGCTGCAAGCATGAAGTGCGGGATGTGAAAGACGCACAACACGCGGGCCAGAACGTATCCATTCCTTTTGCATCGGTTTGAACGGAATCGTGGCTTTGGCTCCCAATAAAAGACATCTACCAGGCAACCGACTCGCCGCGCCGCTCAACTAATAAGCAAGCGCAATGGGTGCCTCGCTGGATGGCGCGCATCAAACGTAGCGCAAACCTTCAAGCGTGCCGTCAATAAATTACCAGTTCATTGCGCTCTTCAGAAAGCAGGGCGTTTCGATCCTCCAGTTTCCTGATGACTGCGCTGAGCTCAGCGATTTTCAGATGAAACCGTCGCGTGTCCCGATCCTCCTGAGACTGAAAACGCCCCGCAACACACACACACAAGCACTCGTTCAAAGTTCAAAACTGTTTTTGTGCTACCTTCCTCCAGCAACGAACTAAGTCATGCGTACTGCAAGTGTGTGATGAGGTGGCTTATGCAATGAAGAGGATTGCTAGTAGCGGCGTTGACCCCACTTCCAGGGTAGTTTAGGCCCGCCCTTTGGGAATCCCTCAGGGCAGCGATCTGCTGCTCGGCAGCCTGAGTCTGCAGCTGAAGGCGGTGGACGTGGCCGGCCCCAGGGCTTCATCCAAAACACTAACCGCTCTGTCTTTCAGCTTGATCTCATCCGTCTGGATGTACAAACGGGGAGCGCTCAGGCAGGCGGGCAAACTCATTTGCCAGAATTGTGACAAAAACAAAGAGAGCAACCGGCCAATTTTTTTCTTGAATCGACTAGAACACCTTTGCTGTGACAAAAGCGAAGCGAGCAACCGGACATTTTCTTCTTGTGAAATAGAATAGAATAGAATGCCTTAGGTGTCATTGCACTGCAGGTATACAACGAAATTGGGAACATAGCCACGCACCGCGCATCTGATCAGTCCTACCAGTCGGCGGATCTCCCTCTCGCAGTCTCTCTTGGTTCGGCTCAGCTCCTCCCGATGCTGGTGATGAGCCGATCGGAGCTCGGCCGCTCGGGACTGCCAGGCCTGCTGGGCCGCTGCCAGGGCTTCTTCCGCGCTCCTGGTGGAGGCGACACCGCTCGGTCTCCCGACACCGCCGCGTCTCCTCCACCTCCGCCAGCAAAGCGCCCCCCCTCCTCACCTGAGCAGACATTGCGCCACACCGGGCCGTTGAGACCGCAACGGAGCGCCGCGACGCTTACTGGGGACAAGCTACACAATACGGTAGCGGCCGCATCGAAGCCCGACGTGGCGTGCGGATAGTCAGACACGGATAGAGCGGATCACCTTGTCCATGGAGCCGTCCCTCAGGCTGAGGACCAAGGCATTCAGTCGCTGGATCTCTCCATCTTCGATTTTGATCACTCTCATCAGCTCCATTTCATTCTGCCGCAGTAATGTCTCCCTGGTAATGGCTAACTCTTTCTGCTTCTCCTCATGGAGTTTGCTTTTGAGTTCCGTCATGGCGGCGGTGGCACGGTGGTGCTCCGCCCGCAGGTCCTGACTTCTCTCTCTCTCCAGACAGCTGACCTGACATGACTTAGACTTAGACTTAGACAAACTTTATTGTCATCTTGCACATGGTGCATACAAAACGAAATTCCGTTGCATACGTCTTACAACAAAGTAGTGATATTGCAGTTGAATAGAAGTAACATATCCTATGAAAATGTATATATATACATATACTATATATATATATATATATATATATCCATCCATCCATCCATTTTCTGAACCGCTTAGTCCCCACGGGGGTCGCGTGCGTGCTGGAGCCTATCCCAGCCGTCATCGGGCAGTAGGCGGGGGACACCCTGAACCGGTTGCCAGCCAATCGCAGGGCACACAGAGACAAACGACCATTCGCACTCGCACTCACACCTAGGGACAATTTTGGAGTGATCAATCGGCCTACCAAGCATGTTTTTGGAATGTGGGAGGAAACCGGAGCGCCCGGAGAAAACCCACGCGGGCTCGGGGAGAACATGCAAACTCCGCACAGGGAGGGCCGGAGGTGGAATCGAACCCGCACCCTCCTAACTGTGAGGCGGACGTGCTATCCAGTGCGCCACCGAGCCGCCGCATATATATATATATATATATATATATATATATATATATTAAAAATAAGTATAAAGTGCAGCAGTGATAATTATGCAATAGTGCAAGTAGGCAAAACAGTATTCAAGAGTGTGCAGAGGAATGCTAAACCATGTATTAAACTTCTATTTAAAGGGTTTATACAAGTTCAGTAAAGTTGGTAGTGCGAGATAGTGCAAGATAGAGGTCCGTAGTGTCATAAAGTACAGTTCTGTGAATGTGTGATGCAGAGTTCAGTTTAGAGCTCAACAGTTCTAGTGTTCAACAGTCTGATGACAGCAGGGAAAAAGCTGTTGCAGAACCTGGTGGACCTGCAGCGGATGCTGCAAACCTCTTCCCAGAGGGCAGCAGGGAGAACAGTCCATGGTGGGGGTGTGATGGGTCATTGATGATGTTACGGGCACGGGACATGCAGCGCTGAGATGAAATGTCCTGAATGGAGGGAAGAGGAGCCCCTATGATCCTCTCTGCTGTCCTCACCACTCTCCTCACGTTCTTCCAATCGGAGGCGGTGCAGCCTCCACACCACACAGAGAGACAGCTTGTCAGAATGCTCTCTATGGTGCTCCTGTAGAACGTCCTCATGATGGGTGGGGGCAGGTGGGCTCTCCTCATCCTCCGCAGGAAGTACAAGCGCTTCTGTGCCCTCTTGACCAGTGCCGTAGTGTTCATAGTCCAGGTGAGGTCTTTTGTGATGTGGACCCCCAGGAATTTGGTGCTGCTGACCACCTCCACAGCTGAGCTGTTGATGATCAGTGGAGCGTGGTGAGGCTGTTTTTTCCTGAAGTCGACGATGATCTCCTTCATCTTCTCCTCATTCAGGATCAGGCTGTTTTCTCTGCACCAGCCCACCAGCTGCTCCACCTCCTCTCTGTAGTCCAGGTCGTTGTTGTCTCTGATGAGCCCCACCACCGTTGTGTCGTCTGCTGACTTCACGATGTGATTGGTGGTGAACCTGAGGACGCAGTCGTGTGTCATCAGGGTGCACAGCAGGGGGCTCAGGACGCAGCCCTGAAGGGAGCCTGTGCTGAGGGTGATGACATCAGAGGTGTTCTGTCCGACCCGGACTGACTGAGGTCTGTTGGTGAGGAAGTCTAGCAGCCAGTTGCGAAGGGGGGTGTTGAAGCCCAGGTGTTCCAATTTTCCTACCAGATGCTGTGGGATGATGGTGTTAAACGCTGAGCTGAAGTCCAGGAACAGCCTCCGCACATGGGTGTTCTTCTCCTCCAGGTGAGCCAGGCTCAGGTGAAGAACGGAGGAGATGGCTTCCTGAGTGGAGCGGTTTTGCCGGTCGGCAAACTGGAACGGGTCAAATAATAGGGGGAGTCTGGAAACGATGTGACCTTTAAGCAGCCTTTCGAAGCACTTCATCATAACCGGAGTCAGTGCAACAGGCCGGTAATCATTAAATGAGGTGATTTGAGGTTTCTTCGGCACCGGAATGATGGAGGCAGTCTTAAAGCACGCCGGCACTGTGGCTTGGCCCAGCGAGGTGTTAAAAATGTCTGTGATGACCCCAGCCAGATGACTTGCACATTCCCTGAACACACGCCCAGGAATGTTGTCCGGGCCAGGGGCCTTACAGGGGTTGACTCTCCTCAGGGTCTTCAACACATCGGCGGAGTCAAGGCAGAGTACCTCCTCTTCCTGATGGGGGACAGTTTTAACTGCTGGAGTGCCGTTTAGTGCCTCGAACCTCCCAAAGAAGTTATTTAGACCATTTAGAAAGTCAGCATCAACTACACCCACCGGGGGGGGGGGGAGGGTGAGTTGTCGTCTGTAATCGCCCGTATGCCTTGCCACATACTCCTGATGTTTTTGACGTCGTGGAAACGATCCTGAAATTTTCGACTGCGGTCTCGCTTCGCTATTCTGATGGCACGGTTCAAGTTGGCTCTCGCTGTCCTCAGTGTCTCCTTGTCGCCAGACTTGAAGGCAGAGTTCCGCGCTCGTAGCGTTTGACGTACCTCCTCAGTCATCCAGGGTCGTTGGTTGCCCCGGGTGATGATATTCTTAGTGGTGCTGACGTCCTCGGTGCATTTGTTGATGTAGGCTGACACAGTCATGGCACACGCATGTCTAATCTACATCGGGAAAACTGGGAGGGAGGGAGGCAGGCAGGGAGGCAGGCAGGGAGGCAGGCAGTGTCTGTCTGTTGAGGTTTTCACCTTGTTCTTCTCCTGCTGAAGTTCTAACTGGACGTCCATCAGTTTGGTTCTCAGCTCGTCATTGGCGGCCTGAAGGGCGTCCGTTCGCTCCGCCTTGGCCCGCCCTGCCGGAGCTCGTTTGGACATCTCTTACTCGAGTCTCGCCCGGTCGTCAGTCAGAGATCACAACATTTGTACCTGGAGAGCACAAACGCAGCGCTGTTTTCCACTGGCTTCGAACTCAACTTCAATCGGTACCGTAACTTACAACATCATAAACATAGAACTAGCTTGACTTATTCATTGAATAAATGCATTTGGTTCTTCAAAACTGCATCACGCAACATAGCGTGACCGAGACGGCCGTTATCCACCTGCGTGAAGTTATTTGGTGAAATGAATGAGATGTTTAAGACACCATCGTTCTGTCTCTATGTAGATGAAGGGAAATAATCGATTGCTGAAGGTCCAAAGGTGTTGTGATAAACAAATAAACATATTAGTGATTAGTGACATATTTGTGATAAACATATTAGGCAGGATAATCACATATGTTAACGTGACTGCCCACACTGTATTTATTTATGGTTATTTGTTAAATCGAGTACTGTTAGACATGAAATAGGAAGTGTTTAACATAAATGGAAGACGAAAGGGGTACTCACCATTGTAGCTCCTGCTGGTCAATGATACGAGCCTCTTCTTGCAGTGGAAAACATACAGCCAACAAACACCGTGGAACCTAAAGGAATGAAATTAAACATTAACATTTAGCCTAAACCAACATTCACAGATACAACGCAACGCAAACTACACAAACGTAAATCTTTTTAAACACAATGAGTTGTACTTACCGTGTACGCTCTAGACGGTCCACTTGCAAGCAGAAAATAAAGATATTTCTGTTGATAATCGTCGTGTTTGTATCCGGTGTCTCGCTCAAGGCCATTGCGCCCACAGATTTGAATTTTGGCGAGAGTTCAGCCTATTGACGTCATTTCCGCGGTGTAATACCCGCATATCTGAAACGGCAAAGTTAAGAGTAGAGTTAAATAAAGTTTTTAGTCAACGCAATAATTTACAACCGTTGACCAGTCGAAATAATCGTCGAAATTTGGCGTCTGTGGCTGGAAGCAGACGCCGAGTTCGACATTCCTCCCAAACGCCACACTCCCTCGCTTTTCAGGGCTAAAAAAAAACAGTTGTAATTACCTTGTACGCTCTAGACGGTCAAGTTGCAAGCTGAAAAAAAAAATATTTGCCTTGTAAGTCATCGTGTTACTAACCGCTGTGTCTTGTTTGCCAGAATTGCCGCTTTCCTACTTCCTGTTGCAAGCCACGCCCACGGATTATAATTTTGCCGTGAGTTCCGCCTATTGACGTCATGTCCGCGTCACATGACTGCGACGTAATATTATCTAAAACTGTTTGTGCGGTATTGTGTTGTTCTGTGCGGTATTGTGTTATTCTGTGCGGCGTCGTGTTGTTCTGTGCGGCGTCGTGTTGTTCAGTGCGGCATGGTGTTGTTCAGTGCGGCATGGTGTTGTTCAGTGCGGCATGGTGTTGTTCAGTGCGGCATGGTGTTGTTCAGTGCGGCATAATGTTGTTCAGTGCGGCATAATGTTGTTCAGTGCGGCATGGTGTTGTTCAGTGCGGCATGGTGTTGTTCAGTGCGGCATGGTGTTGTTCAGTGCGGCATAATGTTGTTCAGTAAGCCATAATGTTGTTCAGTGCGGCATGGTGTTGTTCAGTGCGGGATGGTGTTGTTCAGTGCGGCATGGTGTTGTTCAATGCGGCATGGTGTTGTTCAGTGCGGGATGGTGTTGTTCAGTGCAGGATGGTGTTGTTCAGTGCGGCATGGTGTTGTTCAATGCGGCATGGTGTTGTTCAGTGCGGCATGGTGTTGTTCAGTGCGGCATGGTGTTGTTCAGTGTGGCATGGTGTTGTTCAGTGCGGCATGGTGTTGTTCAGTGCGGCATGGTGTTGTTCAGTGCGGAATGGTGTTGTTCAGTGCGGCATGGTGTTGTTCAGTGTGGGATGGTGTTGTTCAATGCGGGATCGTGTTGTTCAGTACGGGGTGGTGTTGTTCAGTGCAGGATGGTGTTGTTCAGTGCAGGATGGTGTTGTTCAGTGCGGCATGGTGTTGTTCAATGCAGGATCGTGTTGTTCAGTGCAGCATGGTGTTGTTCAGTGCAGCATGGTGTTGTTCAGTGCGGCATGGTGTTGTTCAATGCGGCATGGTGTTGTTCAGTGCGGGATGGTGTTGTTCAGTGCGGCATGGTGTTTTTCAGTGCGGCATAATGTTGTTCAGTGCAGCATGGTGTTGTTCAGTGCAGGATGGTGTTGTTCAGTGCAGGATGGTGTTGTTCAATGCGGCATGGTGTTGTTCAGTGCGGGATGGTGTTGTTCAGTGCAGGATGGTGTTGTTCAGTGCGGCATGGTGTTGTTCAGTGCGGCATGGTGTTGTTCAGTGCGGCATGGTGTTGTTCAGTGCGGCATGGTGTTGTTCAGTGCGGCATGGTGTTGTTCAGTGCAGGATGGTGTTGTTCAATGCGGGATGGTGTTGTTCAGTGCGGGATGGTGTTGTTCAGTGCAGGATGGTGTTGTTCAGTGCGGCATGGTGTTGTTCAATGCGGCATGGTGTTGTTCAGTGCAGGATGGTGTTGTTCAGTGCAGCATGGTGTTGTTCAATGCGGCATGGTGTTGTTCAGTGCAGCATGGTGTTGTTCAGTGCAGGATGGTGTTGTTCAGTGCGGCATGGTGTTGTTCAATGCGGCATGGTGTTGTTCAGTGCAGGATGGTGTTGTTCAGTGCGGCATGGTGTTGTTCAATGCGGCATGGTGTTGTTCAGTGCGGCATAATGTTGTTCAGTGCGCCATAATGTTGTTCAGTGCGGCATGGTGTTGTTCAGTGCAGGATGGTGTTGTTCAGTGCGGCATGGTGTTGTTCAATGCGGGATCGTGTTGTTCAGTGCGGCATGGTGTTGTTCAGTGCGGCATGGTGTTGTTCAGTGCGGCATGGTGTTGTTCAGTGCAGGATGGTGTTGTTCAGTGCGGCATGGTGTTGTTCAATGCGGGATCGTGTTGTTCAGTGCGGCATGGTGTTGTTCAGTGCGGCATGGTGTTGTTCAGTGCGGCATGGTGTTGTTCAGTGCGGCATGGTGTTGTTCAGTGCGGCATAACGTTGTTCAGTGCGCCATAATGTTGTTCAGTGCGGCATGGTGTTGTTCAGTGCGGGATGGTGTTGTTCAGTGCGGCATGGTGTTGTTCAATGCGGGATCGTGTTGTTCAGTGTGGCATGGTGTTGTTCAGTGCGGCATGGTGTTGTTCAGTGCGGCATGGTGTTGTTCAGTGCGGCATGGTGTTGTTCAGTGCGGCATAATGTTGTTCAGTGCGGCATAATGTTGTTCAGTGCGGCATAATGTTGTTCAGTGCGGCATAATGTTGTTCAGTGCGGCATAATGTTGTTCAGTGCGGCATAATGTTGTTCAGTGCGGGATGGTGTTGTTCATTGCGGCATGGTGTTGTTCAGTGCGGCATGGTGTTGTTCAGTGCGGCATGGTGTTGTTCAGTGCGGCATGGTGTTGTTCAATGCGGCATGGTGTTGTTCAGTTCGGGATGGTGTTGTTCAGTGCGGCATGGTGTTGTTCAGTGCGGCATAATGTTTTTCAGTGCGGCATGTTGTTGTTCAGTGCGGCATGGTGTTGTTCAGTGCAGCATAATGTTGTTCAGTGCGGCATGGTGTTGTTCAGTGCGGAATGGTGTTGTTCAGTGCGGCATGGTGTTGTTCAGTGCGGCATGGTGTTGTTCAGTGCGGCATGGTGTTGTTCAGTGCAGCATGGTGTTGTTCAGTGCGGGATGGTGTTCAATGCGGGATCGTGTTGTTCAGTGCGGCATGGTGTTGTTCAGTGCGGCATGGTGTTGTTCAGTGCGGCATGGTGTTGTTCAGTGCGGCATGGTGTTGTTCATTTCGGCATAATGTTGTTCAGTGCGGCATAATGTTGTTTAGTGCGGCATGGTGTTGTTCAGTGCGGGATGGTGTTGTTCAGTGCGTTATAATGTTGTTCAGTGCGGCATGGTGTTGTTCAGTGCGGCATGGTGTTGTTCAGTGCGGCATGGTGTTGTTCAGTGCGGCATAATGTTGTTCAGTGCGGCATAATGTTGTTCAGTGCGGGATGGTGTTGTTCAGTGCGGGATGGTGTTGTTCAGTGCGGCATGGTGTTCAATGCGGAATGGTGTTGTTCAGTGCAGGATGGTGTTGTTCAGTGCGGCATGGTGTTGTTCAGTGCGGCATAATGTTGTTCAGTGCGGCATGGTGTTGTTCAGTGCGGCATGGTGTTGTTCAGTGCGGCATGGTGTTGTTCAGTGCGGCATGGTGTTGTTCAGTGCGGCATAATGTTCAGTGCGGCATAATGTTGTTCAGTGCGGCATAATGTTGTTCAGTGCGGCATGGTGTTGTTCAGTGCGGGATGGTGTTGTTCAGTGCAGGATGGTGTTGTTCAGTGCGGCATGGTGTTCAGTGCGGGATGGTGTCTTTCAGTGCGGCATGGTGTCGTTCAGTGCGGCATGGTGTCTTTCAGTGCGGCATGGTGTCGTTCAGTGAGGCATGGTGTTGTTCAGTGCGGCATGGTGTTGTTTAGTGCGGCATGGTGTTGTTTAGTGCGGCATGGTGTTGTTCAGTGCGGGATGGTGTTGTTCAGTGTGGCATGGTGTTCAGTGCGGCATGGTGTTGTTCAGTGCGGTATCGTGTTGTTCAGTGCGGTATCGTGTTTCTCAGTGCGGTATCGTGTTGTTCAGTGCAGTATCGTTGTGTTGTTCGTATTGTGTTGTGTTGTTCGTAATGTGTTGTGTTGTTCGTATTGTGTTGTGTTGTTCGTATTGTGTTGTGTTGTTCGTATTGTGTTGTGTTGTTCATATTGTGTTGTTCATATTGTGTTGAGTTGTTCGTATTGTGTTGTGTTGTTCGTATTGTGTTGCCTTTAACACTTAGCCTCTAACACTTAGCCTCTAACACTTAGCCTCTAACACTTAGCCTCTAACACTTAGCCTCTAGCATCTAGAAGGTAAATAAATAGGAAGGAAGGACTCACCGGTGACGTCTTCGCCCACGTCCAAGCGTTGTACTTTGTATTTTCATCCTTCTGACAGTGGAAAACATAGCCAACAAACACCGTGGAACCTAAACGAATGAAAGAAAACTATCATTTGGCCACAACCAACATTCACAGATACAACACAATGTGACGTGCGGGGTTGAGGTTAAAGGTTGAGTGAAGGGCCCTCGTTTTAAACTACTTTTTTGAAAAGGATTGGGAACAAGTAAGACGTATTTAATTTATTTAATGGGAAGTAGTAAGAGCTATTGAATTTAATCTATGTATTATATTCTATTGTATTGTATTCTGTTGTATTCTTTTGGATTGTATTCACACTAACCCCACTAAAACTTCAGCCCACAAAAACTCGCCTCTGGCGCCTAGCCTCTGGCACTTAGCCTCTAACACTTAGCCTTTAACACTTAGCCTTTAACACTTAGCCTTTAACACTTAGCCTTTAACACTTAGCCTTTAACACTTAGCCTAGAAGGTGAATAAATAGGGTTAAAGGTTGAGTGAAGGGCCCTCGTTTTAAACTACTGTTTTGAAAAGGAGTGGGAACAAGTAAGACGTATTTAATTTATTTAATGGGAAGTAGTAAGACTTATTAAATTTATTTAATCTACTTTTCTTCCCAGGCAAAATTTGATGTGCTGCAATTCCAAATTTCCAAAGTGAATGAAGGAATGAAGTCCTTTAAATTATGATTTTGTATAAATACTAGGCATTAACACAAAATCGACGGCACAAAATGGGCAGACTTTACTTGTTTGAAAAGGACTGGTTACAAGACAGACTTTTTTAATTTATTTAATGGGAAGAAGACTTAGTTTAATTGATCTATTTTTGTTCCCTGGCAAAATTCGATTTGCTGCAATTCCAAATTTCCAAAGTGAATGAAGGCAAGAAGTCGTTTAAATTATGATTTTGTTTAAATACTAGGCATGGACACAAAATCTACGGCACAAAATGGGCAGACTTTACTTGTTTGAAGAGGACTGGTTACAAGACAGACTTTTCTGATTTATTTAATGGGAAGAGGACTTATTTAGTTTATTTAATCTATTTTTGTTCCCTGGCAAAATTGGAATTGCTGAAATTGTATTTTGCCAAATCTCGATTTGAGACCTGATAGGAAGTATTAAACGCTTAGTTAAATCAATACAAGTTGGTAATAAGAGCGAGTAATGTTGGTTGAACCGATGAATGAAGGTTGAAAGCAATTTAAATTATGACTTTGTATAAATACTAGATATTAACAGAACATCTACTGCGCGAAATGGGCAGAGTTTACTTGTTTGAGAAGGAGTGGCTTATTCAAAACTAAGATTTATGTAATCTGTTTGTTCCCAGGCAAAATTGGATGTGATGCAATTCCAAATTTCACCACATGATGGTGCCCAAATTTGACTTCATAGGACATATTAAACACTTAGCTTGTTATTATGTTCAAGGTAATCAGATTTGTTTATCATTCTAATGGCCTCTTCAAAACTATTCTGGATTACTACTTTGGATCTATTCTACATTACTTGGCAACAACATACTCTGTAACAGATTAGGCAGTATAATCACATATGTTAACTTGAGAGTGCCCACACTCAATCTACTTATCGTGATGTGTTAAATCAATTACTGTTAGACATTATTTGTCTGATAATCTACCAAATCTTTGAATTGAAGAATTTGTGATTTAATTAATAGCTTGTTCAGGGTAATCAGACTTGTATATAATTCTAATGGCCTTCTTTTGAAAACTATTCTGAATTACAACTTTGGATCTTATATTACTTTGCAACATTCTACTCGGTGACAGATTAGGCAGTATAATCACATATGTTAACTTCAGTGCCCATACTGTATTTATTTATGGTTATTTGTTAAATCAAGTACTGTTAGACATGAAATAGGAAGTGTTTAACATAAATGTTATGGCTACTCACCATTGTAGCTCGCTCCTGGTCAATGATATGAGCCTCTTCTTGCAGTGGAAAACTTGCAGCCAACAAACACCGTGGAACCTAAAGGAATGAAATTAAACATTAACATTTCGCCTGGACAAACATTCACACGTACAACGCAACGCGGCTACACTTCTGCTATTACAAACGTAAATCTCCTTAAACACAACGAGTGTTACTTACCGTGTACGCTCTAGGCAAAATTGGATGTGATGCAATTCCAAATCTATCTGAAACGGCAGTTAAAAGTAGAGTTACATCAAGTTTTCTTTTTTAATCAACACAATCATTTACAACCGTTGACCAGAAAGAATCGTCGAAATTCGACGTCCCCCACAAACGCCACGCTCACTCGCTTTTCAGGGCAACAAAAGTACTTCTTTTTAAAAACGATGAGTTGTACTTACCGTGTACGCTCTGGACGGTCCAGTTGCAAGCAGAAAATAAAAATATTTCTCTTGTTAGTCGTATGTTACCATCCGCTGTGTCTTTGTCAACATCGCCGCCATTTTCCTACTTCCTGCTGCGAGCCACGCCCACGGATTTAAATTTGGGCGGAAGCTCTTTCCATTGGCGTCGTTTTCGCGTATAGCAAATCCGATTGGTTGGGAAGGGGGCACGGTTATGCAGCCGAGGGGTCCTGTGATCGGTGGGATGTAAAGTAGGCGTCGACGTCACGTCCGCGTCACGTGACCACGACGTGGCAGACGTCATATAGCAACCGCTGTTTTGTTTAGTAGACTTACAGTTGTTATGCATTGACATAATGGCGCACACACCAAATAGATTTAAATAAATTAAATAATTCTTCTGCCCACTCTCTTTTAAACAAGTTAACTCTCCCCGCGGATTTGAATTCCGGCGAAAGTTACGCCCATCGACGTCACGTATGTCACGTGACCACGACGTGGCAGATGTCATATAGCAACCGCTGTTTTGTTTAGTAGATTTACAGTTGTTATGCATTGGCATAATGGTGTGCACTCAAAATAGATTTAAATAAATTTAATATTTCTTCTGCCCACTCCCTTTTAAACAAGTTAACTCTGCCCACGTCCATTGACGTCTTGTCTGCGTCACGTGACCACGACGTAGCGACGTCATATAGTAACCGCTGTTTTGATCAGTAGACTTACAGTTATTATGCGTTGACATAATGGCGCACTGGTTAGCATGGCCACCTCTTAAGCATGATGTTGCGGGTTCGACGCCTGATCAATGTTAGCATGGAGTGAGCTGAAGTGCATGGCGCTGAAGATTTGAATCTTTGAAATGCGCTGAGGTCTGACATATCAGGCAGAATGGTTTGCCATCACGTTCAACAAAAAATAGAAACTTTCCCACTCTGATTAAAACGTCCTGTGTTCATCTACGTATTTTCGTTTTGCTGTGCATCTTTTCCCTGCCATTTCGAGAGCCCAATTGACACTCATAGTTTAAAGAAATGTGTTTGCCCATCCTACTTTGTGGAATTTCACCACATGCGCTTTTGACCAAAATACCAAATTGAACTCAAGTGAAGCCAACACGCACAAACCCCCCCCCCCACACACACACACACACACAAATGTTGATATGAACATAAAAGAGCCGCATGCGGTTCGGGAGTTGCGGCTTGGCCAAACCTGTACTATACAACTTTATTTGTATAAAATTTTCACAACAGCTGTCACACAAACAAAGCGGGAAAAACCGAAGACGTGCGTGTTCCGCCCACGCTGGATTTATTTGCACCTTTGAAAAGACACCGTATTGCCGCAGATGTGGCAAAGAGTACTTTTGGGCATCTGAGACGGAAGGATGTCCAAAGCATCACGTCACCTGCTCTGGTAGGCATGGTGGTGGGACGTTGAGGTCAACCGCTTTGGGGTTGGCTGAATCTTTGATCGCAGGATGCCACACACTTGAAGACAGAAGCAGAAAAGCAGAGCTAAATGCAAAATGTACTCACCGGTGACTCCAATTTTTTTCCCCCCTGAAGAAACAGCTGGACGGGTGGCCCCGGCTGGCCAGTGGGACTCTTGTTATTCTGACCCTTTTTAGTGCGCGTTTGGGGCAACAACCGTTTTTTGTGGCGCTCTCTTCTGGTTCAAAAGTGCCCTGCATGTGAATTTGCTTTTCCTGCCTTCTGATTGGATGAGCGCCGGTGTGACGCGGTGCCTCTGTCACCGTGGCGGGGGGTATACGTTGGCATCGGAGCGTCTGCCAACGTCTGAGACCGGCTGGCAGTGTATCGGAGGTGTCGAGTGCGGTGCCGCTGGAGCTCACTCACCAGCTGGTGTTAGGGCCACAGAATGAAGGCCAAGGAGAAGAATAGAAAGAGAAACAGAAACTTCTCCTCCAATTGTTTGATTTGTCTCTTCTGAGCTTCGATGAATTCTTTCAGCTCTTTGTTCCTCTAGGACGGACAAATGGAAAGTGGCATTCAAAAGCCAGTAAGCGTGCAAGTAAGTGCCGGGCTGGCTTTGGGCCCTTACCTGTTGCGCGCTGTGCAGCAGATCCATTCTCTCTTGGAGGATGCAAGCGTCGCGCTCCCTCAACTCGCACATCAGGGCTCGCTTCCATTGGTCCACGGCGCTCCTAAGCTCTTCTCTCTGATCCGCCGTCAGCACGTCATTCACGCCAGCGTGGCTGGCTTTTTCGCCGTCCGTGGCGGGGCAGTCCCGCTGCGGTAGCGCCTCGTACAACATGGCCTCCAGCTCCAGGATCCTCTGGGCCGCAATCCTCGTCCATCAGTGGTCCGGCGGGAGATTTGAGGGCGGCTTACCTTATGAGCCTGGTCCATGGAACACTTCCTGAAGTCCAACTCTTCATCCAGGTAGCCCTTCTGCTTGCAGAACATATCCTAGCACAGCTCAAGGTCAGAATTGTTGGGGCACATTGCCGGAGTTCCCCTTGGCTGATGTCGCGTGTCTGTCTACCTTCTCACTTTCAATGTCCAACATCTTCTGTTGAAGTGCTGACTTGGTCACTTTGATGTATTCTAACCACTGAGGAAAGGCTGCTGTCACATAAGCAGAATGCGAGAGCGTGCGTGGACGTGCGCGTTACCTTCTCGGCTAGGGTGAGAAGGGTCCTGGCGTGAATCACGACCACCTGCTCCTCGTTGGTGAGATTCTGCAAGAGCCCAAAGGCACAGCGTCAACAAGCTTCTTTCAGCGCAAAGCCTTCCAAAAGTCACATTTGAGCCGCCGAGTCTCGTGGAGTGCGAACATAAGGAGTTCGACATACACTTACGGCGTTATAGCCCAGGATGTCCAGCTTCTTCATCAGATCACTGATGACGATGTCCGGGGGAAAGGCGCAAGGAGCAATGTAAGGTGTTCTGGGACCTCGGGTTAAGGTTAGGGTTGCGAGGGACGCCTTACGTACGCTCACGCCCTCGGCCTCGCAGTAGATCTGCAAAGGGCTGAGGCCGTCTGGGAAACGGACTTGCAGAAACTTCAAGACGGGGGAGCGCCACTCCCTCTCCTGAAAGGCAGAGGCATGCATCCGTCCGTCCGTCCGTCCGTCCGTCCGTCCGTCACATCTCTGGCCTCAACACGCTTGTGCGAGTCTTCCCACCTCCAGCTCCAGGATGCGGAACTCAAGCAGTTCGTTTTGGTCTCGGATATCCTGGATGTGCTCTTTCAGACGCGCTTCTTCCGCCTCCATCCGCCTGACCTGAAAAGACAGTCAGACCTCATCTGCGGGGCTTCCCGTCAGGTGTGACGCCAAGCGACTCCGCCCAGCGCCTTTCTTTCCGTCACCTTTTCGGCCAACTGCTGATTGCTCTGACGCAGCAGCTGCTTCTCCTCCACCCACTTGACATTCTAGAAGAGACAAACGCGTGGACAGCTTTGGAATGTTGTGTCATTTTCATCCACAAATTCTTTGGTTGACTGGAAAATGACATTTGCTTTTCTCCGCATTTTCCCAGCCACGTTCGGGGGGGGGGGGGGGCGTTGGTCCAGTAATGCCAGACGGATGAGTGACTGAAGAATGTAGCTATTTTGTCTGAGAAAAAGGTGTGCTCATTGATGAGCTTACCTGTCCTTGTTGCTTCAGCGCTGACTCCAGATCTGCTACTCTGCTTTGATAGTGACCCATTTCTACCATCAGCTTTTCTCTGGTCTGAAAGGAGGAGGAGGGAGGCTCCTCCTCCTCCTTTCAGACCAGAGAACACCCGAGGCTGGGTGAGAACGGGGAGGCTGCGACCCGGCCGGGGGTTGCGGGAAGGGGCGCCACCTTGATCTCCTTCTCGGCGTCGTAGTCCCCTTCGCTGGTCTGGGCTAGCAGAGCGTAGGCTCGTTGCAGCGCTTGATATTCTTGCGTCAGCTGGCGGTAGCGAAGCTCCGCCTCTTCATGCACACACCAATGCAACACAGCACTAGTACCAGAATCAGTCAGACCGGCGACAAAGCACCCGCGACGCAAAGACGAGTCCGATTCCAGGCTGAAGAGGAATGTTTGGTGCCAATACGCTGGCAGAAATGGCGGGCTACCTCTTCGGGTTCCGTGTCGGGGGTTCTGTCGGTGTGAAAAGACAAGGACGATCCGTCCGGGTCCACCAACACGTCTTCGTTGTAGCCGTAAAATGTTTCGATGACCTGCGGGCGCGGAAGCAAACATCTCTCTGAACAAACTGAAGCGACACCTCACGATGAATCGACGAGAGGAACGATAGCGAGAAAAAGGCCATTTCATCTTGCGCAACACCAAGCAGCCGCAAACAAACAGACTCACCTTGCAGGACCTCACGCTTTGTTCCTCCTCAGAGATTCTCGACGTCGGTATCGTAGCAGCAAATCTCTCTCCTGTCGACACAAATAATCCGCCTTTGAGATTCTTTGGATGCAAAGGGAACGAACGGCTCCGGCGCAGAAACAAACGCGACTCACAATGACATTTCTGACATGAGCTCCTGTCTCCAGAGCCTGAAAAACACGTCACCGGCGATGATTGGAGGGACGCTCGTCTTTTCCAAAAGTGACAACTACAGGGTGTGTCAGGGTTTTCCAGATTATCTTTATCGTATCATTGTGTTGCTTTGACTTTGACTGCGACCTGTAATAAATAATATTATTTATCCCTTATTTATCCCTATCGCTTATCCCTTCCTACACAAAGTCGTAAAACACCCCTTGCTATGTTTTGACTAGAGGTCAAGGGCTTCCTCTATTCAATCCACTCTTACACCCACCCTGTTTCTCTTAATTAAAATGCTCGTGCAGGAGCCGAGAGTCAGACTTCATTCGTACAACGGATGGACTCTCCACCTGCAGGTGTCCAAAAGAACTTACTTGTCTCCCGTGTGGTTCTTGCAAAATAAGTTGGAGCGAGCGCAACTCTAACAGGGTGCATTTTGCCACTAGCTGCCTACGGACAATGACGTCGCGCTCGCGGCTCATGGTTGACGGGCTGAGCAGCCGGGCAAGTCCGTCGTTTTCAGCGCACAGCGAGTGGCAAAGGCGCTGACAAAACGGGAGCTTTGAGCTGCTGAAAACGGCAAAACAAGTCTAAAGCGTGTTCAAACGCGTGCGCACAATGCTCCTGCTTGAAAGGTCGGAATTTAAGGGGCCAATTTTTTGGATGGCGGCCGCCGGCCAAGCTTTGGACGGAAAAGGTTTCCTGGCGACAGCGAGCGAGCGCGGCGCTGCCGTACGTGCACCGAGTCGCCTGCCTGAAGACCTTGGACAAGTCGTCGATGATGTGCCGCTGCTCCACAACTTGAAGGAACTCCATTTCACCGTCCTGCTGGCCGCAACCGCGGTCCAGGTCATTGAGCGAACTAGGCCTTCTCTGTGGAACACAAATGCAGTGGACTCTGTTGGCACGCCGCCGTTGTCCGCGTCGACTTACCAAGCTTGCCATCTCCTCGTTCTCCTGGGTGACAAAGCGCACTTTGTTTTCAAGGCGACACAGCACCAGCGAGAGTTCTTCATTCTTCCTGCTCAGGCGTTTGTTTTTGTACAGGAGTGGCAGAAACTGGCTTTCTGTTTCTCTCAGTCGCTTTAGCTGCAAGCATGAAGTGCGGGATGTGAAAGACGCACAACACGCGGGCCGGAACGTATCCATTTCTTTTGCATCGGTTTGAACGGAATCGTGGCTTTGGCTCCCAATAAAAGACATCTACCAGGCAACCGACTCGCCGCGCCGCTCAACTAATAAGCAAGCGCAATGGGTGCCTCGCTGGATGGCGCGCATCAAACGTAGCGCAAACCTTCAAGCGTGCCGTCAATAAATTACCAGTTCATTGCGCTCTTCAGAAAGCAGGGCGTTTCGATCCTCCAGTTTCCTGATGACTGCGCTGAGCTCAGCGATTTTCAGATGAAACCGTCGCGTGTCCCGATCCTCCTGAGACTGAAAACGCCCCGCAACACACACACACAAGCACTCGTTCAAAGTTCAAAACTGTTTTTGTGCTACCTTCCTCCAGCAACGAACTAAGTCATGCGTACTGCAAGTGTGTGATGAGGTGGCTTACGCAATGAAGAGGATTGCTAGTAGCGGCGTTGACCCCACTTCCAGGGTAGTTTAGGCCCGCCCTTTGGGAATCCCTCAGGGCAGCGATCTGCTGCTCGGCAGCCTGAGTCTGCAGCTGAAGGCGGTGGACGTGGCCGGCCCCAGGGCTTCATCCAAAACACTAACCGCTCTGTCTTTCAGCTTGATCTCATCCGTCTGGATGTACAAACGGGGAGCGCTCAGGCAGGCGGGCAAACTCATTTGCCAGAATTGTGACAAAAACAAAGAGAGCAACCGGCCAATTTTTTTCTTGAATCGACTAGAACACCTTTGCTGTGACAAAAGCGAAGCGAGCAACCGGACATTTTCTTCTTGTGAAATAGAATAGAATGCCTTAGGTGTCATTGCACTGCAGGTATACAACGAAATTGGGAACATAGCCACGCACCGCGCATCTGATCAGTCCTACCAGTCGGCGGATCTCCCTCTCGCAGTCTCTCTTGGTTCGGCTCAGCTCCTCCCGATGCTGGTGATGAGCCGATCGGAGCTCGGCCGCTCGGGACTGCCAGGCCTGCTGGGCCGCTGCCAGGGCTTCTTCCGCGCTCCTGGTGGAGGCGACACCGCTCGGTCTCCCGACACCGCCGCGTCTCCTCCACCTCCGCCAGCAAAGCGCCCCCCCTCCTCACCTGAGCAGACATTGCGCCACACCGGGCCGTTGAGACCGCAACGGAGCGCCGCGACGCTTACTGGGGACAAGCTACACAATACGGTAGCGGCCGCATCGAAGCCCGACGTGGCGTGCGGATAGTCAGACACGGATAGAGCGGATCACCTTGTCCATGGAGCCGTCCCTCAGGCTGAGGACCAAGGCATTCAGTCGCTGGATCTCTCCATCTTTGATTTTGATCACTCTCATCAGCTCCATTTCATGCTGCCGCAGTAATGTCTCCCTGGTAATGGCTAACTCTTTCTGCTTCTCCTCATGGAGTTTGCTTTTGAGTTCCGTCATGGCGGCGGTGGCACGGTGGTGCTCCGCCCGCAGGTCCTGACTTCTCTCTCTCTCCAGACAGCTGACCTGACATGACTTAGACTTAGACAAATTTTATTGTCATCTTGTCTGCACATGGTGCATACAAAACGAAATTCCGTTGCATACGTCTTACAACAAAGTAGTGATATTGCAGTTGAATAGAAGTAACATATCCTATGAAAATGTATATATATACATATACTATATATATATATATATATATATATATATATATATTAAAAATAAGTATAAAGTGCAGCAGTGATAATTATGCAATAGTGCAAGTAGGCAAAACAGTATTCAAGAGTGTGCAGAGGAATGCTAAACCATGTATTAAACTTCTATTTAAAGGGTTTATACAAGTTCAGTAAAGTTGGTAGTGCGAGATAGTGCAAGATAGAGGTCCGTAGTGTCATAAAGTACAGTTCTGTGAATGTGTGATGCAGAGTTCAGTTTAGAGCTCAACAGTTCTAGTGTTCAACAGTCTGATGACAGCAGGGAAAAAGCTGTTGCAGAACCTGGTGGACCTGCAGCGGATGCTGCAAACCTCTTCCCAGAGGGCAGCAGGGAGAACAGTCCATGGTGGGGGTGTGATGGGTCATTGATGATGTTACGGGCACGGGACATGCAGCGCTGAGATGAAATGTCCTGAATGGAGGGAAGAGGAGCCCCTATGATCCTCTCTGCTGTCCTCACCACTCTCCTCACGTTCTTCCAATCGGAGGCGGTGCAGCCTCCACACCACACAGAGAGACAGCTTGTCAGAATGCTCTCTATGGTGCTCCTGTAGAACGTCCTCATGATGGGTGGGGGCAGGTGGGCTCTCCTCATCCTCCGCAGGAAGTACAAGCGCTTCTGTGCCCTCTTGACCAGTGCCGTAGTGTTCATAGTCCAGGTGAGGTCTTCTGTGATGTGGACCCCCAGGAATTTGGTGCTGCTGACCACCTCCACAGCTGAGCTGTTGATGATCAGTGGAGCGTGGTGAGGCTGTTTTTTCCTGAAGTCGACGATGATCTCCTTCATCTTCTCCTCATTCAGGATCAGGCTGTTTTCTCTGCACCAGCCCACCAGCTGCTCCACCTCCTCTCTGTAGTCCAGGTCGTTGTTGTCTCTGATGAGCCCCACCACCGTTGTGTCGTCTGCTGACTTCACGATGTGATTGGTGGTGAACCTGAGGACGCAGTCGTGTGTCATCAGGGTGCACAGCAGGGGGCTCAGGACGCAGCCCTGAAGGGAGCCTGTGCTGAGGGTGATGACATCAGAGGTGTTCTGTCCGACCCGGACTGACTGAGGTCTGTTGGTGAGGAAGTCTAGCAGCCAGTTGCGAAGGGGGGTGTTGAAGCCCAGGTGTTCCAATTTTCCTACCAGATGCTGTGGGATGATGGTGTTAAACGCTGAGCTGAAGTCCAGGAACAGCCTCCGCACATGGGTGTTCTTCTCCTCCAGGTGAGCCAGGCTCAGGTGAAGAACGGAGGAGATGGCTTCCTGAGTGGAGCGGTTTTGCCGGTCGGCAAACTGGAACGGGTCAAATAATAGGGGGAGTCTGGAAACGATGTGACCTTTAAGCAGCCTTTCGAAGCACTTCATCATAACCGGAGTCAGTGCAACAGGCCGGTAATCATTAAATGAGGTGATTTGAGGTTTCTTCGGCACCGGAATGATGGAGGCAGTCTTAAAGCACGCCGGCACTGTGGCTTGGCCCAGCGAGGTGTTAAAAATGTCTGTGATGACCCCAGCCAGATGACTTGCACATTCCCTGAACACACGCCCAGGAATGTTGTCCGGGCCAGGGGCCTTACAGGGGTTGACTCTCCTCAGGGTCTTCAACACATCGGCGGAGTCAAGGCAGAGTACCTCCTCTTCCTGATGGGGGACAGTTTTAACTGCTGGAGTGCCGTTTAGTGCCTCGAACCTCCCAAAGAAGTTATTTAGACCATTTAGAAAGTCAGCAACTACACCCACCGGGGGGGGGGGAGGGTGAGTTGTCGTCTGTAATCGCCCGTATGCCTTGCCACATACTCCTGATGTTTTTGACGTCGTGGAAACGATCCTGAAATTTTCGACTGCGGTCTCGCTTCGCTATTCTGATGGCACGGTTCAAGTTGGCTCTCGCTGTCCTCAGTGTCTCCTTGTCGCCAGACTTGAAGGCAGAGTTCCGCGCTCGTAGCGTTTGACGTACCTCCTCAGTCATCCAGGGTCGTTGGTTGCCCCGCGTGATGATATTCTTAGTGGTGCTGACGTCCTCGGTGCATTTGTTGATGTAGGCTGACACAGTCATGGCACACGCATGTCTAATCTACATCGGGAAAACTGGGAGGGAGGGAGGCAGGCAGGGAGGCAGGCAGGGAGGCAGGCAGGGAGGCAGGCAGTGTCTGTCTGTTGAGGTTTTCACCTTGTTCTTCTCCTGCTGAAGTTCTAACTGGACGTCCATCAGTTTGGTTCTCAGCTCGTCATTGGCGGCCTGAAGGGCGTCCGTTCGCTCCGCCTTGGCCCGCCCTGCCGGAGCTCGTTTGGACATCTCTTACTCGAGTCTCGCCCGGTCGTCAGTCAGAGATCACAACATTTGTACCTGGAGAGCACAAACGCAGCGCTGTTTTCCACTGGCTTCGAACTCAACTTCAATCGGTACCGTAACTTACAACATCATAAACATAGAACTAGCTTGACTTATTCATTGAATAAATGCATTTGGTTCTTCAAAACTGCATCACGCAACATAGCGTGACCGAGACGGCCGTTATCCACCTGCGTGAAGTTATTTGGTGAAATGAATGAGATGTTTAAGACACCATCGTTCTGTCTCTATGTAGATGAAGGGAAATAATCGATTGCTGAAGGTCCAAAGGTGTTGTGATAAACAAATAAACATATTAGTGATTAGTGACATATTTGTGATAAACATATTAGGCAGGATAATCACATATGTTAACGTGACTGCCCACACTGTATTTATTTATGGTTATTTGTTAAATCGAGTACTGTTAGACATGAAATAGGAAGTGTTTAACATAAATGGAAGACGAAAGGGGTACTCACCATTGTAGCTCCTGCTGGTCAATGATACGAGCCTCTTCTTGCAGTGGAAAACATACAGCCAACAAACACCGTGGAACCTAAAGGAATGAAATTAAACATTAACATTTAGCCTAAACCAACATTCACAGATACAACGCAACGCAAACTACACAAACGTAAATCTTTTTAAACACAATGAGTTGTACTTACCGTGTACGCTCTAGACGGTCCACTTGCAAGCAGAAAATAAAGATATTTCTGTTGATAATCGTCGTGTTTGTATCCGGTGTCTCGCTCAAGGCCATTGCGCCCACAGATTTGAATTTTGGCGAGAGTTCAGCCTATTGACGTCATTTCCGCGGTGTAATACCCGCATATCTGAAACGGCAAAGTTAAGAGTAGAGTTAAATAAAGTTTTTAGTCAACGCAATAATTTACAACCGTTGACCAGTCGAAATAATCGTCGAAATTTGGCGTCTGTGGCTGGAAGCAGACGCCGAGTTCGACATTCCTCCCAAACGCCACACTCCCTCGCTTTTCAGGGCTAAAAAAAAACAGTTGTAATTACCTTGTACGCTCTAGACGGTCAAGTTGCAAGCTGAAAAAAAAAATATTTGCCTTGTAAGTCATCGTGTTACTAACCGCTGTGTCTTGTTTGCCAGAATTGCCGCTTTCCTACTTCCTGTTGCAAGCCACGCCCACGGATTATAATTTTGCCGTGAGTTCCGCCTATTGACGTCATGTCCGCGTCACATGACTGCGACGTAATATTATCTAAAACTGTTTGTGCGGTATTGTGTTGTTCTGTGCGGTATTGTGTTATTCTGTGCGGCGTCGTGTTGTTCTGTGCGGCGTCGTGTTGTTCAGTGCGGCATGGTGTTGTTCAGTGCGGCATGGTGTTGTTCAGTGCGGCATGGTGTTGTTCAGTGCGGCATGGTGTTGTTCAGTGCGGCATAATGTTGTTCAGTGCGGCATAATGTTGTTCAGTGCGGCATGGTGTTGTTCAGTGCGGCATGGTGTTGTTCAGTGCGGCATGGTGTTGTTCAGTGCGGCATAATGTTGTTCAGTAAGCCATAATGTTGTTCAGTGCGGCATGGTGTTGTTCAGTGCGGAATGGTGTTGTTCAGTGCGGCATGGTGTTGTTCAGTGTGGGATGGTGTTGTTCAATGCGGGATCGTGTTGTTCAGTACGGGGTGGTGTTGTTCAGTGCAGGATGGTGTTGTTCAGTGCAGGATGGTGTTGTTCAGTGCGGCATGGTGTTGTTCAATGCAGGATCGTGTTGTTCAGTGCAGCATGGTGTTGTTCAGTGCAGCATGGTGTTGTTCAGTGCGGCATGGTGTTGTTCAATGCGGCATGGTGTTGTTCAGTGCGGGATGGTGTTGTTCAGTGCGGCATGGTGTTTTTCAGTGCGGCATAATGTTGTTCAGTGCAGCATGGTGTTGTTCAGTGCAGGATGGTGTTGTTCAGTGCAGGATGGTGTTGTTCAATGCGGCATGGTGTTGTTCAGTGCGGGATGGTGTTGTTCAGTGCAGGATGGTGTTGTTCAGTGCGGCATGGTGTTGTTCAGTGCGGCATGGTGTTGTTCAGTGCGGCATGGTGTTGTTCAGTGCGGCATGGTGTTGTTCAGTGCGGCATGGTGTTGTTCAGTGCAGGATGGTGTTGTTCAATGCGGGATGGTGTTGTTCAGTGCGGGATGGTGTTGTTCAGTGCAGGATGGTGTTGTTCAGTGCGGCATGGTGTTGTTCAATGCGGCATGGTGTTGTTCAGTGCAGGATGGTGTTGTTCAGTGCAGCATGGTGTTGTTCAATGCGGCATGGTGTTGTTCAGTGCGGCATGGTGTTGTTCAGTGCAGGATGGTGTTGTTCAGTGCGGCATGGTGTTGTTCAATGCGGCATGGTGTTGTTCAGTGCAGGATGGTGTTGTTCAGTGCGGCATGGTGTTGTTCAATGCGGCATGGTGTTGTTCAGTGCGGCATGGTGTTGTTCAGTGCGGCATGGTGTTGTTCAGTGCGGCATAATGTTGTTCAGTGCGCCATAATGTTGTTCAGTGCGGCATGGTGTTGTTCAGTGCAGGATGGTGTTGTTCAGTGCGGCATGGTGTTGTTCAATGCGGGATCGTGTTGTTCAGTGCGGCATGGTGTTGTTCAGTGCGGCATGGTGTTGTTCAGTGCGGCATGGTGTTGTTCAGTGCAGGATGGTGTTGTTCAGTGCGGCATGGTGTTGTTCAATGCGGGATCGTGTTGTTCAGTGCGGCATGGTGTTGTTCAGTGCGGCATGGTGTTGTTCAGTGCGGCATGGTGTTGTTCAGTGCGGCATGGTGTTGTTCAGTGCGGCATAATGTTGTTCAGTGCGCCATAATGTTGTTCAGTGCGGCATGGTGTTGTTCAGTGCGGGATGGTGTTGTTCAGTGCGGCATGGTGTTGTTCAATGCGGGATCGTGTTGTTCAGTGCGGCATGGTGTTGTTCAGTGCGGCATGGTGTTGTTCAGTGCGGCATGGTGTTGTTCAGTGCAGCATGGTGTTGTTCAGTGCGGCATAATGTTGTTCAGTGCGGCATAATGTTGTTCAGTGCGGCATAATGTTGTTCAGTGCGGCATAATGTTGTTCAGTGCGGCATAATGTTGTTCAGTGCGGCATAATGTTGTTCAGTGCGGCATAATGTTGTTCAGTGCGGGATGGTGTTATTCATTGCGGCATGGTGTTGTTCAGTGCGGCATGGTGTTGTTCAGTGCGGCATGGTGTTGTTCAGTGCGGGATGGTGTTGTTCAGTGCAGGATGGTGTTGTTCAGTGCGGCATGGTGTTGTTCAATGCGGCATGGTGTTGTTCAGTTCGGGATGGTGTTGTTCAGTGCGGCATGGTGTTGTTCAGTGCGGCATAATGTTTTTCAGTGCGGCATGTTGTTGTTCAGTGCGGCATGGTGTTGTTCAGTGCAGCATAATGTTGTTCAGTGCGGCATGGTGTTGTTCAGTGCGGAATGGTGTTGTTCAGTGCGGCATGGTGTTGTTCAGTGCGGCATGGTGTTGTTCAGTGCGGCATCGTGTTGTTCAGTGCAGCATGGTGTTGTTCAGTGCGGGATGGTGTTCAATGCGGGATCGTGTTGTTCAGTGCGGCATGGTGTTGTTCAGTGCGGCATGGTGTTGTTCAGTGCGGCATGGTGTTGTTCAGTGCGGCATGGTGTTGTTCATTTCGGCATAATGTTGTTCAGTGCGGCATAATGTTGTTTAGTGCGGCATGGTGTTGTTCAGTGCGGGATGGTGTTGTTCAGTGCGTTATAATGTTGTTCAGTGCGGCATGGTGTTGTTCAGTGCGGCATGGTGTTGTTCAGTGCGGCATGGTGTTGTTCAGTGCGGCATAATGTTGTTCAGTGCGGCATAATGTTGTTCAGTGCGGGATGGTGTTGTTCAGTGCGGGATGGTGTTGTTCAGTGCGGCATGGTGTTCAATGCGGAATGGTGTTGTTCAGTGCAGGATGGTGTTGTTCAGTGCGGCATGGTGTTGTTCAGTGCGGCATAATGTTGTTCAGTGCGGCATGGTGTTGTTCAGTGCGGCATGGTGTTGTTCAGTGCGGCATGGTGTTGTTCAGTGCGGCATGGTGTTGTTCAGTGCGGCATAATGTTCAGTGCGGCATAATGTTGTTCAGTGCGGCATAATGTTGTTCAGTGCGGCATGGTGTTGTTCAGTGCGGGATGGTGTTGTTCAGTGCAGGATGGTGTTGTTCAGTGCGGCATGGTGTTCAGTGCGGGATGGTGTCTTTCAGTGCGGCATGGTGTCGTTCAGTGCGGCATGGTGTCTTTCAGTGCGGCATGGTGTCGTTCAGTGAGGCATGGTGTTGTTCAGTGCGGCATGGTGTTGTTTAGTGCGGCATGGTGTTGTTCAGTGCGGGATGGTGTTGTTCAGTGTGGCATGGTGTTCAGTGCGGCATGGTGTTGTTCAGTGCGGTATCGTGTTGTTCAGTGCGGTATCGTGTTTCTCAGTGCGGTATCGTGTTGTTCAGTGCAGTATCGTTGTGTTGTTCGTATTGTGTTGTGTTGTTCGTAATGTGTTGTGTTGTTCGTATTGTGTTGTGTTGTTCGTATTGTGTTGTGTTGTTCGTATTGTGTTGTGTTGTTCATATTGTGTTGTTCATATTGTGTTGAGTTGTTCGTATTGTGTTGTGTTGTTCGTATTGTGTTGCCTTTAACACTTAGCCTCTAACACTTAGCCTCTAACACTTAGCCTCTAACACTTAGCCTCTAACACTTAGCCTCTAGCATCTAGAAGGTAAATAAATAGGAAGGAAGGACTCACCGGTGACGTCTTCGCCCACGTCCAAGCGTTGTACTTTGTATTTTCATCCTTCTGACAGTGGAAAACATAGCCAACAAACACCGTGGAACCTAAACGAATGAAAGAAAACTATCATTTGGCCACAACCAACATTCACAGATACAACACAATGTGACGTGCGGGGTTGAGGTTAAAGGTTGAGTGAAGGGCCCTCGTTTTAAACTACTTTTTTGAAAAGGATTGGGAACAAGTAAGACGTATTTAATTTATTTAATGGGAAGTAGTAAGAGCTATTGAATTTAATCTATGTATTATATTCTATTGTATTGTATTCTGTTGTATTCTTTTGGATTGTATTCACACTAACCCCACTAAAACTTCAGCCCACAAAAACTCGCCTCTGGCGCCTAGCCTCTGGCACTTAGCCTCTAACACTTAGCCTTTAACACTTAGCCTTTAACACTTAGCCTTTAACACTTAGCCTTTAACACTTAGCCTTTAACACTTAGCCTAGAAGGTGAATAAATAGGGTTAAAGGTTGAGTGAAGGGCCCTCGTTTTAAACTACTGTTTTGAAAAGGAGTGGGAACAAGTAAGACGTATTTAATTTATTTAATGGGAAGTAGTAAGACTTATTAAATTTATTTAATCTACTTTTCTTCCCAGGCAAAATTTGATGTGCTGCAATTCCAAATTTCCAAAGTGAATGAAGGAATGAAGTCCTTTAAATTATGATTTTGTATAAATACTAGGCATTAACACAAAATCGACGGCACAAAATGGGCAGACTTTACTTGTTTGAAAAGGACTGGTTACAAGACAGACTTTTTTAATTTATTTAATGGGAAGAAGACTTAGTTTAATTGATCTATTTTTGTTCCCTGGCAAAATTCGATTTGCTGCAATTCCAAATTTCCAAAGTGAATGAAGGCAAGAAGTCGTTTAAATTATGATTTTGTTTAAATACTAGGCATGGACACAAAATCTACGGCACAAAATGGGCAGACTTTACTTGTTTGAAGAGGACTGGTTACAAGACAGACTTTTCTGATTTATTTAATGGGAAGAGGACTTATTTAGTTTATTTAATCTATTTTTGTTCCCTGGCAAAATTGGATTTGCTGAAATTGTATTTTGCCAAATCTCGATTTGAGACCTGATAGGAAGTATTAAACGCTTAGTTAAATCAATACAAGTTGGTAATAAGAGCGAGTAATGTTGGTTGAACCGATGAATGAAGGTTGAAAGCAATTTAAATTATGACTTTGTATAAATACTAGATATTAACAGAACATCTACTGCGCGAAATGGGCAGAGTTTACTTGTTTGAGAAGGAGTGGCTTATTCAAAACTAAGATTTATGTAATCTGTTTGTTCCCAGGCAAAATTGGATGTGATGCAATTCCAAATTTCACCACATGATGGTGCCCAAATTTGACTTCATAGGACATATTAAACACTTAGCTTGTTATTATGTTCAAGGTAATCAGATTTGTTTATCATTCTAATGGCCTCTTCAAAACTATTCTGGATTACTACTTTGGATCTATTCTACATTACTTGGCAACAACATACTCTGTAACAGATTAGGCAGTATAATCACATATGTTAACTTGAGAGTGCCCACACTCAATCTACTTATCGTGATGTGTTAAATCAATTACTGTTAGACATTATTTGTCTGATAATCTACCAAATCTTTGAATTGAAGAATTTGTGATTTAATTAATAGCTTGTTCAGGGTAATCAGACTTGTATATAATTCTAATGGCCTTCTTTTGAAAACTATTCTGAATTACAACTTTGGATCTTATATTACTTTGCAACATTCTACTCGGTGACAGATTAGGCAGTATAATCACATATGTTAACTTCAGTGCCCATACTGTATTTATTTATGGTTATTTGTTAAATCAAGTACTGTTAGACATGAAATAGGAAGTGTTTAACATAAATGTTATGGCTACTCACCATTGTAGCTCGCTCCTGGTCAATGATATGAGCCTCTTCTTGCAGTGGAAAACTTGCAGCCAACAAACACCGTGGAACCTAAAGGAATGAAATTAAACATTAACATTTCGCCTGGACAAACATTCACACGTACAACGCAACGCGGCTACACTTCTGCTATTACAAACGTAAATCTCCTTAAACACAACGAGTGTTACTTACCGTGTACGCTCTAGGCAAAATTGGATGTGATGCAATTCCAAATCTATCTGAAACGGCAGTTAAAAGTAGAGTTACATCAAGTTTTCTTTTTTAATCAACACAATCATTTACAACCGTTGACCAGAAAGAATCGTCGAAATTCGACGTCCCCCACAAACGCCACGCTCACTCGCTTTTCAGGGCAACAAAAGTACTTCTTTTTAAAAACGATGAGTTGTACTTACCGTGTACGCTCTGGACGGTCCAGTTGCAAGCAGAAAATAAAAATATTTCTCTTGTTAGTCGTATGTTACCATCCGCTGTGTCTTTGTCAACATCGCCGCCATTTTCCTACTTCCTGCTGCGAGCCACGCCCACGGATTTAAATTTGGGCGGAAGCTCTTTCCATTGGCGTCGTTTTCGCGTATAGCAAATCCGATTGGTTGGGAAGGGGGCACGGTTATGCAGCCGAGGGGTCCTGTGATCGGTGGGATGTAAAGTAGGCGTCGACGTCACGTCCGCGTCACGTGACCACGACGTGGCAGACGTCATATAGCCACCGCTGTTTTGTTTAGTAGACTTACAGTTGTTATGCATTGACATAATGGCGCACACACCAAATAGATTTAAATAAATTAAATAATTCTTCTGCCCACTCTCTTTTAAACAAGTTAACTCTCCCCGCGGATTTGAATTCCGGCGAAAGTTACGCCCATCGACGTCACGTATGTCACGTGACCACGACGTGGCAGATGTCATATAGCAACCGCTGTTTTGTTTAGTAGATTTACAGTTGTTATGCATTGGCATAATGGTGTGCACTCAAAATAGATTTAAATAAATTAAATATTTCTTCTGCCCACTCCCTTTTAAACAAGTTAACTCTGCCCACGTCCATTGACGTCTTGTCTGCGTCACGTGACCACGACGTAGCGACGTCATATAGTAACCGCTGTTTTGATCAGTAGACTTAGTTATTATGCGTTGACATAATGGCGCACTGGTTAGCATGGCCACCTCTTAAGCATGATGTTGCGGGTTCGACGCCTGATCAATGTTAGCATGGAGTGAGCTGAAGTGCATGGCGCTGAAGATTTGAATCTTTGAAATGCGCTGAGGTCTGACATATCAGGCAGAATGGTTTGCCATCACGTTCAACAAAAAATAGAAACTTTCCCACTCTGATTAAAACGTCCTGTGTTCATCTACGTATTTTCGTTTTGCTGTGCATCTTTTCCCTGCCATTTCGAGAGCCCAATTGACACTCATAGTTTAAAGAAATGTGTTTGCCCATCCTACTTTGTGGAATTTCACCACATGCGCTTTTGACCAAAATACCAAATTGAACTCAAGTGAAGCCAACACGCACAACCCCCCCCCCCCCCACACACACACACACACACACACACAAATGTTGATATGAACATAAAAGAGCCGCATGCGGTTCGGGAGTTGCGGCTTGGCCAAACCTGTACTATACAACTTTATTTGTATAAAATTTTCACAACAGCTGTCACACAAACAAAGCGGGAAAAACCGAAGACGTGCGTGTTCCGCCCACGCTGGATTTATTTGCACCTTTGAAAAGACACCGTATTGCCGCAGATGTGGCAAAGAGTACTTTTGGGCATCTGAGACGGAAGGATGTCCAAAGCATCACGTCACCTGCTCTGGTAGGCATGGTGGTGGGACGTTGAGGTCAACCGCTTTGGGGTTGGCTGAATCTTTGATCGCAGGATGCCACACACTTGAAGACAGAAGCAGAAAAGCAGAGCTAAATGCAAAATGTACTCACCGGTGACTCCAATTTTTTTCCCCCCTGAAGAAACAGCTGGACGGGTGGCCCCGGCTGGCCAGTGGGACTCTTGTTATTCTGACCCTTTTTAGTGCGCGTTTGGGGCAACAACCGTTTTTTGTGGCGCTCTCTTCTGGTTCAAAAGTGCCCTGCATGTGAATTTGCTTTTCCTGCCTTCTGATTGGATGAGCGCCGGTGTGACGCGGTGCCTTTGTCACCGTGGCGGGGGGTATACGTTGGCATCGGAGCGTCTGCCAACGTCTGAGACCGGCTGGCAGTGTATCGGAGGTGTCGAGTGCGGTGCCGCTGGAGCTCACTCACCAGCTGGTGTTAGGGCCACAGAATGAAGGCCAAGGAGAAGAATAGAAAGAGAAACAGAAACTTCTCCTCCAATTGTTTGATTTGTCTCTTCTGAGCTTCGATGAATTCTTTCAGCTCTTTGTTCCTCTAGGACGGACAAATGGAAAGTGGCATTCAAAAGCCAGTAAGCGTGCAAGTAAGTGCCGGGCTGGCTTTGGGCCCTTACCTGTTGCGCGCTGTGCAGCAGATCCATTCTCTCGGAGGATGCAAGCGTCGCGCTCCCTCAACTCGCACATCAGGGCTCGCTTCCATTGGTCCACGGCGCTCCTAAGCTCTTCTCTCTGATCCGCCGTCAGCACGTCATTCACGCCAGCGTGGCTGGCTTTTTCGCCGTCCGTGGCGGGGCAGTCCCGCTGCGGTAGCGCCTCGTACAACATGGCCTCCAGCTCCAGGATCCTCTGGGCCGCAATCCTCGTCCATCAGTGGTCCGGCGGGAGATTTGAGGGCGGCTTACCTTATGAGCCTGGTCCATGGAACACTTCCTGAAGTCCAACTCTTCATCCAGGTAGCCCTTCTGCTTGCAGAACATATCCTAGCACAGCTCAAGGTCAGAATTGTTGGGGCACATTGCCGGAGTTCCCCTTGGCTGATGTCGCGTGTCTGTCTACCTTCTCACTTTCAATGTCCAACATCTTCTGTTGAAGTGCTGACTTGGTCACTTTGATGTATTCTAACCACTGAGGAAAGGCTGCTGTCACATAAGCAGAATGCGAGAGCGTGCGTGGACGTGCGCGTTACCTTCTCGGCTAGGGTGAGAAGGGTCCTGGCGTGAATCACGACCACCTGCTCCTCGTTGGTGAGATTCTGCAAGAGCCCAAAGGCACAGCGTCAACAAGCTTCTTTCAGCGCAAAGCCTTCCAAAAGTCACATTTGAGCCGCCGAGTCTCGTGGAGTGCGAACATAAGGAGTTCGACATACACTTACGGCGTTATAGCCCAGGATGTCCAGCTTCTTCATCAGATCACTGATGACGATGTCCGGGGGAAAGGCGCAAGGAGCAATGTAAGGTGTTCTGGGACCTCGGGTTAAGGTTAGGGTTGCGAGGGACGCCTTACGTACGCTCACGCCCTCGGCCTCGCAGTAGATCTGCAAAGGGCTGAGGCCGTCTGGGAAAAGGACTTGCAGAAACTTCAAGACGGGGGAGCGCCACTCCCTCTCCTGAAAGGCAGAGGCATGCATCCGTCCGTCCGTCCGTCCGTCCGTCACATCTCTGGCCTCAACACGCTTGTGCGAGTCTTCCCACCTCCAGCTCCAGGATGCGGAACTCAAGCAGTTCGTTTTGGTCTCGGATATCCTGGATGTCCTCTTTCAGACGCGCTTCTTCCGCCTCCATCCGCCTGACCTGAAAAGACAGTCAGACCTCATCTGCGGGGCTTCCCGACGGGTGTGACGCCAAGCGACTCCGCCCAGCGCCTTTCTTTCCGTCACCTTTTTGGCCAACTGCTGATTGCTCTGACGCAGCAGCTGCTTCTCCTCCACCCACTTGACATTCTAGAAGAGACAAACGCGTGGACAGCTTTGGAATGTTGTGTCATTTTCATCCACAAATTCTTTGGTTGACTGGAAAATGACATTTGCTTTTCTCCGCGTTTTCCCAGCCACGTTCGGGGGGGGGGGTTGGTCCAGTAATGCCAGACGAATGAGTGACTGAAGAATGTAGCTATTTTGTCTGAGAAAAAGGTGTGCTCATTGATGAGCTTACCTGTCCTTGTTGCTTCAGCGCTGACTCCAGATCTGCTACTCTGCTTTGATAGTGACCCATTTCTACCATCAGCTTTTCTCTGGTCTGAAAGGAGGAGGAGGGAGGCTCCTCCTCCTCCTTTCAGACCAGAGAACACCCGAGGCTGGGTGAGAACGGGGAGGCTGCGACCCGGCCGGGGGTTGCGGGAAGGGGCGCCACCTTGATCTCCTTCTCGGCGTCGTAGTCCCCTTCGCTGGTCTGGGCTAGCAGAGCGTAGGCTCGTTGCAGCGCTTGATATTCTTGCGTCAGCTGGCGGTAGCGAAGCTCCGCCTCTTCATGCGCACACCAATGCAACACAGCACTAGTACCAGAATCAGTCAGACCGGCGACAAAGCACCCGCGACGCAAAGACGAGTCCGATTCCAGGCTGAAGAGGAATGTTTGGTGCCAATACGCTGGCAGAAATGGCGGGCTACCTCTTCGGGTTCCGTGTCGGGGGTTCTGTCGGTGTGAAAAGACAAGGACGATCCGTCCGGGTCCACCAACACGTCTTCGTCGTAGCCGTAAAATGTTTCGATGACCTGCGGGCGCGGAAGCAAACATCTCTCTGAACAAACTGAAGCGACACCTCACGATGAATCGACGAGAGGAACGATAGCGAGAAAAAGGCCATTTCATCTTGCGCAACACCAAGCAGCCGCAAACAAACAGACTCACCTTGCAGGACCTCACGCTTTGTTCCTCCTCAGAGATTCTCGACGTCGGTATCGTAGCAGCAAATCTCTCTCCTGTCGACACAAATAATCCGCCTTTGAGATTCTTTGGATGCAAAGGGAACGAACGGCTCCGGCGCAGAAACAAACGCGACTCACAATGACATTTCTGACATGAGCTCCTGTCTCCAGAGCCTGAAAAACACGTCACCGGCGATGATTGGAGGGACGCTCGTCTTTTCCAAAAGTGACAACTACAGGGTGTGTCAGGGTTTTCCAGATTATCTTTATCGTATCATTGTGTTGCTTTGACTTTGACTGCGACCTGTAATAAATAATATTATTTATCCCTTATTTATCCCTATCGCTTATCCCTTCCTACACAAAGTCGTAAAACACCCCTTGCTATGTTTTGACTAGAGGTCAAGGGCTTCCTCTATTCAATCCACTCTTACACCCACCCTGTTTCTCTTAATTAAAATGCTCGTGCAGGAGCCGAGAGTCAGACTTCATTCGTACAACGGATGGACTCTCCACCTGCAGGTGTCCAAAAGAACTTACTTGTCTCCCGTGTGGTTCTTGCAAAATAAGTTGGAGCGAGCGCAACTCTAACAGGGTGCATTTTGCCACTAGCTGCCTACGGACAATGACGTCGCGCTCGCGGCTCATGGTTGACGGGCTGAGCAGCCGGGCAAGTCCGTCGTTTTCAGCGCACAGCGAGTGGCAAAGGCGCTGACAAAACGGGAGCTTTGAGCTGCTGAAAACGGCAAAACAAGTCTAAAGCGTGTTCAAACGCGTGCGCACAATGCTCCTGCTTGAAAGGTCGGAATTTAAGGGGCCAATTTTTTGGATGGCGGCCGCCGGCCAAGCTTTGGACGGAAAAGGTTTCCTGGCGACAGCGAGCGAGCGCGGCGCTGCCGTACGTGCACCGAGTCGCCTGCCTGAAGACCTTGGACAAGTCGTCGATGATGTGCCGCTGCTCCACAACTTGAAGGAACTCCATTTCACCGTCCTGCTGGCCGCAACCGCGGTCCAGGTCATTGAGCGAACTAGGCCTTCTCTGTGGAACACAAATGCAGTGGACTCTGTTGGCACGCCGCCGTTGTCCGCGTCGACTTACCAAGCTTGCCATCTCCTCGTTCTCCTGGGTGACAAAGCGCACTTTGTTTTCAAGGCGACACAGCACCAGCGAGAGTTCTTCATTCTTCCTGCTCAGGCGTTTGTTTTTGTACAGGAGTGGCAGAAACTGGCTTTCTGTTTCTCTCAGTCGCTTTAGCTGCAAGCATGAAGTGCGGGATGTGAAAGACGCACAACACGCGGGCCAGAACGTATCCATTCCTTTTGCATCGGTTTGAACGGAATCGTGGCTTTGGCTCCCAATAAAAGACATCTACCAGGCAACCGACTCGCCGCGCCGCTCAACTAATAAGCAAGCGCAATGGGTGCCTCGCTGGATGGCGCGCATCAAACGTAGCGCAAACCTTCAAGCGTGCCGTCAATAAATTACCAGTTCATTGCGCTCTTCAGAAAGCAGGGCGTTTCGATCCTCCAGTTTCCTGATGACTGCGCTGAGCTCAGCGATTTTCAGATGAAACCGTCGCGTGTCCCGATCCTCCTGAGACTGAAAACGCCCCGCAACACACACACACAAGCACTCGTTCAAAGTTCAAAACTGTTTTTGTGCTACCTTCCTCCAGCAACGAACTAAGTCATGCGTACTGCAAGTGTGTGATGAGGTGGCTTATGCAATGAAGAGGATTGCTAGTAGCGGCGTTGACCCCACTTCCAGGGTAGTTTAGGCCCGCCCTTTGGGAATCCCTCAGGGCAGCGATCTGCTGCTCGGCAGCCTGAGTCTGCAGCTGAAGGCGGTGGACGTGGCCGGCCCCAGGGCTTCATCCAAAACACTAACCGCTCTGTCTTTCAGCTTGATCTCATCCGTCTGGATGTACAAACGGGGAGCGCTCAGGCAGGCGGGCAAACTCATTTGCCAGAATTGTGACAAAAACAAAGAGAGCAACCGGCCAATTTTTTTCTTGAATCGACTAGAACACCTTTGCTGTGACAAAAGCGAAGCGAGCAACCGGACATTTTCTTCTTGTGAAATAGAATAGAATAGAATGCCTTAGGTGTCATTGCACTGCAGGTATACAACGAAATTGGGAACATAGCCACGCACCGCGCATCTGATCAGTCCTACCAGTCGGCGGATCTCCCTCTCGCAGTCTCTCTTGGTTCGGCTCAGCTCCTCCCGATGCTGGTGATGAGCCGATCGGAGCTCGGCCGCTCGGGACTGCCAGGCCTGCTGGGCCGCTGCCAGGGCTTCTTCCGCGCTCCTGGTGGAGGCGACACCGCTCGGTCTCCCGACACCGCCGCGTCTCCTCCACCTCCGCCAGCAAAGCGCCCCCCCTCCTCACCTGAGCAGACATTGCGCCACACCGGGCCGTTGAGACCGCAACGGAGCGCCGCGACGCTTACTGGGGACAAGCTACACAATACGGTAGCGGCCGCATCGAAGCCCGACGTGGCGTGCGGATAGTCAGACACGGATAGAGCGGATCACCTTGTCCATGGAGCCGTCCCTCAGGCTGAGGACCAAGGCATTCAGTCGCTGGATCTCTCCATCTTCGATTTTGATCACTCTCATCAGCTCCATTTCATTCTGCCGCAGTAATGTCTCCCTGGTAATGGCTAACTCTTTCTGCTTCTCCTCATGGAGTTTGCTTTTGAGTTCCGTCATGGCGGCGGTGGCACGGTGGTGCTCCGCCCGCAGGTCCTGACTTCTCTCTCTCTCCAGACAGCTGACCTGACATGACTTAGACTTAGACTTAGACAAACTTTATTGTCATCTTGCACATGGTGCATACAAAACGAAATTCCGTTGCATACGTCTTACAACAAAGTAGTGATATTGCAGTTGAATAGAAGTAACATATCCTATGAAAATGTATATATATACATATACTATATATATATATATATATATATATCCATCCATCCATCCATTTTCTGAACCGCTTAGTCCCCACGGGGGTCGCGTGCGTGCTGGAGCCTATCCCAGCCGTCATCGGGCAGTAGGCGGGGGACACCCTGAACCGGTTGCCAGCCAATCGCAGGGCACACAGAGACAAACGACCATTCGCACTCGCACTCACACCTAGGGACAATTTTGGAGTGATCAATCGGCCTACCAAGCATGTTTTTGGAATGTGGGAGGAAACCGGAGCGCCCGGAGAAAACCCACGCGGGCTCGGGGAGAACATGCAAACTCCGCACAGGGAGGGCCGGAGGTGGAATCGAACCCGCACCCTCCTAACTGTGAGGCGGACGTGCTATCCAGTGCGCCACCGAGCCGCCGCATATATATATATATATATATATATATATATATTAAAAATAAGTATAAAGTGCAGCAGTGATAATTATGCAATAGTGCAAGTAGGCAAAACAGTATTCAAGAGTGTGCAGAGGAATGCTAAACCATGTATTAAACTTCTATTTAAAGGGTTTATACAAGTTCAGTAAAGTTGGTAGTGCGAGATAGTGCAAGATAGAGGTCCGTAGTGTCATAAAGTACAGTTCTGTGAATGTGTGATGCAGAGTTCAGTTTAGAGCTCAACAGTTCTAGTGTTCAACAGTCTGATGACAGCAGGGAAAAAGCTGTTGCAGAACCTGGTGGACCTGCAGCGGATGCTGCAAACCTCTTCCCAGAGGGCAGCAGGGAGAACAGTCCATGGTGGGGGTGTGATGGGTCATTGATGATGTTACGGGCACGGGACATGCAGCGCTGAGATGAAATGTCCTGAATGGAGGGAAGAGGAGCCCCTATGATCCTCTCTGCTGTCCTCACCACTCTCCTCACGTTCTTCCAATCGGAGGCGGTGCAGCCTCCACACCACACAGAGAGACAGCTTGTCAGAATGCTCTCTATGGTGCTCCTGTAGAACGTCCTCATGATGGGTGGGGGCAGGTGGGCTCTCCTCATCCTCCGCAGGAAGTACAAGCGCTTCTGTGCCCTCTTGACCAGTGCCGTAGTGTTCATAGTCCAGGTGAGGTCTTTTGTGATGTGGACCCCCAGGAATTTGGTGCTGCTGACCACCTCCACAGCTGAGCTGTTGATGATCAGTGGAGCGTGGTGAGGCTGTTTTTTCCTGAAGTCGACGATGATCTCCTTCATCTTCTCCTCATTCAGGATCAGGCTGTTTTCTCTGCACCAGCCCACCAGCTGCTCCACCTCCTCTCTGTAGTCCAGGTCGTTGTTGTCTCTGATGAGCCCCACCACCGTTGTGTCGTCTGCTGACTTCACGATGTGATTGGTGGTGAACCTGAGGACGCAGTCGTGTGTCATCAGGGTGCACAGCAGGGGGCTCAGGACGCAGCCCTGAAGGGAGCCTGTGCTGAGGGTGATGACATCAGAGGTGTTCTGTCCGACCCGGACTGACTGAGGTCTGTTGGTGAGGAAGTCTAGCAGCCAGTTGCGAAGGGGGGTGTTGAAGCCCAGGTGTTCCAATTTTCCTACCAGATGCTGTGGGATGATGGTGTTAAACGCTGAGCTGAAGTCCAGGAACAGCCTCCGCACATGGGTGTTCTTCTCCTCCAGGTGAGCCAGGCTCAGGTGAAGAACGGAGGAGATGGCTTCCTGAGTGGAGCGGTTTTGCCGGTCGGCAAACTGGAACGGGTCAAATAATAGGGGGAGTCTGGAAACGATGTGACCTTTAAGCAGCCTTTCGAAGCACTTCATCATAACCGGAGTCAGTGCAACAGGCCGGTAATCATTAAATGAGGTGATTTGAGGTTTCTTCGGCACCGGAATGATGGAGGCAGTCTTAAAGCACGCCGGCACTGTGGCTTGGCCCAGCGAGGTGTTAAAAATGTCTGTGATGACCCCAGCCAGATGACTTGCACATTCCCTGAACACACGCCCAGGAATGTTGTCCGGGCCAGGGGCCTTACAGGGGTTGACTCTCCTCAGGGTCTTCAACACATCGGCGGAGTCAAGGCAGAGTACCTCCTCTTCCTGATGGGGGACAGTTTTAACTGCTGGAGTGCCGTTTAGTGCCTCGAACCTCCCAAAGAAGTTATTTAGACCATTTAGAAAGTCAGCATCAACTACACCCACCGGGGGGGGGGGGAGGGTGAGTTGTCGTCTGTAATCGCCCGTATGCCTTGCCACATACTCCTGATGTTTTTGACGTCGTGGAAACGATCCTGAAATTTTCGACTGCGGTCTCGCTTCGCTATTCTGATGGCACGGTTCAAGTTGGCTCTCGCTGTCCTCAGTGTCTCCTTGTCGCCAGACTTGAAGGCAGAGTTCCGCGCTCGTAGCGTTTGACGTACCTCCTCAGTCATCCAGGGTCGTTGGTTGCCCCGGGTGATGATATTCTTAGTGGTGCTGACGTCCTCGGTGCATTTGTTGATGTAGGCTGACACAGTCATGGCACACGCATGTCTAATCTACATCGGGAAAACTGGGAGGGAGGGAGGCAGGCAGGGAGGCAGGCAGGGAGGCAGGCAGTGTCTGTCTGTTGAGGTTTTCACCTTGTTCTTCTCCTGCTGAAGTTCTAACTGGACGTCCATCAGTTTGGTTCTCAGCTCGTCATTGGCGGCCTGAAGGGCGTCCGTTCGCTCCGCCTTGGCCCGCCCTGCCGGAGCTCGTTTGGACATCTCTTACTCGAGTCTCGCCCGGTCGTCAGTCAGAGATCACAACATTTGTACCTGGAGAGCACAAACGCAGCGCTGTTTTCCACTGGCTTCGAACTCAACTTCAATCGGTACCGTAACTTACAACATCATAAACATAGAACTAGCTTGACTTATTCATTGAATAAATGCATTTGGTTCTTCAAAACTGCATCACGCAACATAGCGTGACCGAGACGGCCGTTATCCACCTGCGTGAAGTTATTTGGTGAAATGAATGAGATGTTTAAGACACCATCGTTCTGTCTCTATGTAGATGAAGGGAAATAATCGATTGCTGAAGGTCCAAAGGTGTTGTGATAAACAAATAAACATATTAGTGATTAGTGACATATTTGTGATAAACATATTAGGCAGGATAATCACATATGTTAACGTGACTGCCCACACTGTATTTATTTATGGTTATTTGTTAAATCGAGTACTGTTAGACATGAAATAGGAAGTGTTTAACATAAATGGAAGACGAAAGGGGTACTCACCATTGTAGCTCCTGCTGGTCAATGATACGAGCCTCTTCTTGCAGTGGAAAACATACAGCCAACAAACACCGTGGAACCTAAAGGAATGAAATTAAACATTAACATTTAGCCTAAACCAACATTCACAGATACAACGCAACGCAAACTACACAAACGTAAATCTTTTTAAACACAATGAGTTGTACTTACCGTGTACGCTCTAGACGGTCCACTTGCAAGCAGAAAATAAAGATATTTCTGTTGATAATCGTCGTGTTTGTATCCGGTGTCTCGCTCAAGGCCATTGCGCCCACAGATTTGAATTTTGGCGAGAGTTCAGCCTATTGACGTCATTTCCGCGGTGTAATACCCGCATATCTGAAACGGCAAAGTTAAGAGTAGAGTTAAATAAAGTTTTTAGTCAACGCAATAATTTACAACCGTTGACCAGTCGAAATAATCGTCGAAATTTGGCGTCTGTGGCTGGAAGCAGACGCCGAGTTCGACATTCCTCCCAAACGCCACACTCCCTCGCTTTTCAGGGCTAAAAAAAAACAGTTGTAATTACCTTGTACGCTCTAGACGGTCAAGTTGCAAGCTGAAAAAAAAAATATTTGCCTTGTAAGTCATCGTGTTACTAACCGCTGTGTCTTGTTTGCCAGAATTGCCGCTTTCCTACTTCCTGTTGCAAGCCACGCCCACGGATTATAATTTTGCCGTGAGTTCCGCCTATTGACGTCATGTCCGCGTCACATGACTGCGACGTAATATTATCTAAAACTGTTTGTGCGGTATTGTGTTGTTCTGTGCGGTATTGTGTTATTCTGTGCGGCGTCGTGTTGTTCTGTGCGGCGTCGTGTTGTTCAGTGCGGCATGGTGTTGTTCAGTGCGGCATGGTGTTGTTCAGTGCGGCATGGTGTTGTTCAGTGCGGCATGGTGTTGTTCAGTGCGGCATAATGTTGTTCAGTGCGGCATAATGTTGTTCAGTGCGGCATGGTGTTGTTCAGTGCGGCATGGTGTTGTTCAGTGCGGCATGGTGTTGTTCAGTGCGGCATAATGTTGTTCAGTAAGCCATAATGTTGTTCAGTGCGGCATGGTGTTGTTCAGTGCGGGATGGTGTTGTTCAGTGCGGCATGGTGTTGTTCAATGCGGCATGGTGTTGTTCAGTGCGGGATGGTGTTGTTCAGTGCAGGATGGTGTTGTTCAGTGCGGCATGGTGTTGTTCAATGCGGCATGGTGTTGTTCAGTGCGGCATGGTGTTGTTCAGTGCGGCATGGTGTTGTTCAGTGCGGCATGGTGTTGTTCAGTGCGGCATGGTGTTGTTCAGTGCGGCATGGTGTTGTTCAGTGCGGAATGGTGTTGTTCAGTGCGGCATGGTGTTGTTCAGTGTGGGATGGTGTTGTTCAATGCGGGATCGTGTTGTTCAGTACGGGGTGGTGTTGTTCAGTGCAGGATGGTGTTGTTCAGTGCAGGATGGTGTTGTTCAGTGCGGCATGGTGTTGTTCAATGCAGGATCGTGTTGTTCAGTGCAGCATGGTGTTGTTCAGTGCAGCATGGTGTTGTTCAGTGCGGCATGGTGTTGTTCAATGCGGCATGGTGTTGTTCAGTGCGGGATGGTGTTGTTCAGTGCGGCATGGTGTTTTTCAGTGCGGCATAATGTTGTTCAGTGCAGCATGGTGTTGTTCAGTGCAGGATGGTGTTGTTCAGTGCAGGATGGTGTTGTTCAATGCGGCATGGTGTTGTTCAGTGCGGGATGGTGTTGTTCAGTGCAGGATGGTGTTGTTCAGTGCGGCATGGTGTTGTTCAGTGCGGCATGGTGTTGTTCAGTGCGGCATGGTGTTGTTCAGTGCGGCATGGTGTTGTTCAGTGCGGCATGGTGTTGTTCAGTGCAGGATGGTGTTGTTCAATGCGGGATGGTGTTGTTCAGTGCGGGATGGTGTTGTTCAGTGCAGGATGGTGTTGTTCAGTGCGGCATGGTGTTGTTCAATGCGGCATGGTGTTGTTCAGTGCAGGATGGTGTTGTTCAGTGCAGCATGGTGTTGTTCAATGCGGCATGGTGTTGTTCAGTGCGGCATGGTGTTGTTCAGTGCAGGATGGTGTTGTTCAGTGCGGCATGGTGTTGTTCAATGCGGCATGGTGTTGTTCAGTGCAGGATGGTGTTGTTCAGTGCGGCATGGTGTTGTTCAATGCGGCATGGTGTTGTTCAGTGCGGCATAATGTTGTTCAGTGCGCCATAATGTTGTTCAGTGCGGCATGGTGTTGTTCAGTGCAGGATGGTGTTGTTCAGTGCGGCATGGTGTTGTTCAATGCGGGATCGTGTTGTTCAGTGCGGCATGGTGTTGTTCAGTGCGGCATGGTGTTGTTCAGTGCGGCATGGTGTTGTTCAGTGCAGGATGGTGTTGTTCAGTGCGGCATGGTGTTGTTCAATGCGGGATCGTGTTGTTCAGTGCGGCATGGTGTTGTTCAGTGCGGCATGGTGTTGTTCAGTGCGGCATGGTGTTGTTCAGTGCGGCATGGTGTTGTTCAGTGCGGCATAACGTTGTTCAGTGCGCCATAATGTTGTTCAGTGCGGCATGGTGTTGTTCAGTGCGGGATGGTGTTGTTCAGTGCGGCATGGTGTTGTTCAATGCGGGATCGTGTTGTTCAGTGTGGCATGGTGTTGTTCAGTGCGGCATGGTGTTGTTCAGTGCGGCATGGTGTTGTTCAGTGCGGCATGGTGTTGTTCAGTGCGGCATAATGTTGTTCAGTGCGGCATAATGTTGTTCAGTGCGGCATAATGTTGTTCAGTGCGGCATAATGTTGTTCAGTGCGGCATAATGTTGTTCAGTGCGGCATAATGTTGTTCAGTGCGGGATGGTGTTGTTCATTGCGGCATGGTGTTGTTCAGTGCGGCATGGTGTTGTTCAGTGCGGCATGGTGTTGTTCAGTGCGGCATGGTGTTGTTCAATGCGGCATGGTGTTGTTCAGTTCGGGATGGTGTTGTTCAGTGCGGCATGGTGTTGTTCAGTGCGGCATAATGTTTTTCAGTGCGGCATGTTGTTGTTCAGTGCGGCATGGTGTTGTTCAGTGCAGCATAATGTTGTTCAGTGCGGCATGGTGTTGTTCAGTGCGGAATGGTGTTGTTCAGTGCGGCATGGTGTTGTTCAGTGCGGCATGGTGTTGTTCAGTGCGGCATGGTGTTGTTCAGTGCAGCATGGTGTTGTTCAGTGCGGGATGGTGTTCAATGCGGGATCGTGTTGTTCAGTGCGGCATGGTGTTGTTCAGTGCGGCATGGTGTTGTTCAGTGCGGCATGGTGTTGTTCAGTGCGGCATGGTGTTGTTCATTTCGGCATAATGTTGTTCAGTGCGGCATAATGTTGTTTAGTGCGGCATGGTGTTGTTCAGTGCGGGATGGTGTTGTTCAGTGCGTTATAATGTTGTTCAGTGCGGCATGGTGTTGTTCAGTGCGGCATGGTGTTGTTCAGTGCGGCATGGTGTTGTTCAGTGCGGCATAATGTTGTTCAGTGCGGCATAATGTTGTTCAGTGCGGGATGGTGTTGTTCAGTGCGGGATGGTGTTGTTCAGTGCGGCATGGTGTTCAATGCGGAATGGTGTTGTTCAGTGCAGGATGGTGTTGTTCAGTGCGGCATGGTGTTGTTCAGTGCGGCATAATGTTGTTCAGTGCGGCATGGTGTTGTTCAGTGCGGCATGGTGTTGTTCAGTGCGGCATGGTGTTGTTCAGTGCGGCATGGTGTTGTTCAGTGCGGCATAATGTTCAGTGCGGCATAATGTTGTTCAGTGCGGCATAATGTTGTTCAGTGCGGCATGGTGTTGTTCAGTGCGGGATGGTGTTGTTCAGTGCAGGATGGTGTTGTTCAGTGCGGCATGGTGTTCAGTGCGGGATGGTGTCTTTCAGTGCGGCATGGTGTCGTTCAGTGCGGCATGGTGTCTTTCAGTGCGGCATGGTGTCGTTCAGTGAGGCATGGTGTTGTTCAGTGCGGCATGGTGTTGTTTAGTGCGGCATGGTGTTGTTTAGTGCGGCATGGTGTTGTTCAGTGCGGGATGGTGTTGTTCAGTGTGGCATGGTGTTCAGTGCGGCATGGTGTTGTTCAGTGCGGTATCGTGTTGTTCAGTGCGGTATCGTGTTTCTCAGTGCGGTATCGTGTTGTTCAGTGCAGTATCGTTGTGTTGTTCGTATTGTGTTGTGTTGTTCGTAATGTGTTGTGTTGTTCGTATTGTGTTGTGTTGTTCGTATTGTGTTGTGTTGTTCGTATTGTGTTGTGTTGTTCATATTGTGTTGTTCATATTGTGTTGAGTTGTTCGTATTGTGTTGTGTTGTTCGTATTGTGTTGCCTTTAACACTTAGCCTCTAACACTTAGCCTCTAACACTTAGCCTCTAACACTTAGCCTCTAACACTTAGCCTCTAGCATCTAGAAGGTAAATAAATAGGAAGGAAGGACTCACCGGTGACGTCTTCGCCCACGTCCAAGCGTTGTACTTTGTATTTTCATCCTTCTGACAGTGGAAAACATAGCCAACAAACACCGTGGAACCTAAACGAATGAAAGAAAACTATCATTTGGCCACAACCAACATTCACAGATACAACACAATGTGACGTGCGGGGTTGAGGTTAAAGGTTGAGTGAAGGGCCCTCGTTTTAAACTACTTTTTTGAAAAGGATTGGGAACAAGTAAGACGTATTTAATTTATTTAATGGGAAGTAGTAAGAGCTATTGAATTTAATCTATGTATTATATTCTATTGTATTGTATTCTGTTGTATTCTTTTGGATTGTATTCACACTAACCCCACTAAAACTTCAGCCCACAAAAACTCGCCTCTGGCGCCTAGCCTCTGGCACTTAGCCTCTAACACTTAGCCTTTAACACTTAGCCTTTAACACTTAGCCTTTAACACTTAGCCTTTAACACTTAGCCTTTAACACTTAGCCTAGAAGGTGAATAAATAGGGTTAAAGGTTGAGTGAAGGGCCCTCGTTTTAAACTACTGTTTTGAAAAGGAGTGGGAACAAGTAAGACGTATTTAATTTATTTAATGGGAAGTAGTAAGACTTATTAAATTTATTTAATCTACTTTTCTTCCCAGGCAAAATTTGATGTGCTGCAATTCCAAATTTCCAAAGTGAATGAAGGAATGAAGTCCTTTAAATTATGATTTTGTATAAATACTAGGCATTAACACAAAATCGACGGCACAAAATGGGCAGACTTTACTTGTTTGAAAAGGACTGGTTACAAGACAGACTTTTTTAATTTATTTAATGGGAAGAAGACTTAGTTTAATTGATCTATTTTTGTTCCCTGGCAAAATTCGATTTGCTGCAATTCCAAATTTCCAAAGTGAATGAAGGCAAGAAGTCGTTTAAATTATGATTTTGTTTAAATACTAGGCATGGACACAAAATCTACGGCACAAAATGGGCAGACTTTACTTGTTTGAAGAGGACTGGTTACAAGACAGACTTTTCTGATTTATTTAATGGGAAGAGGACTTATTTAGTTTATTTAATCTATTTTTGTTCCCTGGCAAAATTGGATTTGCTGAAATTGTATTTTGCCAAATCTCGATTTGAGACCTGATAGGAAGTATTAAACGCTTAGTTAAATCAATACAAGTTGGTAATAAGAGCGAGTAATGTTGGTTGAACCGATGAATGAAGGTTGAAAGCAATTTAAATTATGACTTTGTATAAATACTAGATATTAACAGAACATCTACTGCGCGAAATGGGCAGAGTTTACTTGTTTGAGAAGGAGTGGCTTATTCAAAACTAAGATTTATGTAATCTGTTTGTTCCCAGGCAAAATTGGATGTGATGCAATTCCAAATTTCACCACATGATGGTGCCCAAATTTGACTTCATAGGACATATTAAACACTTAGCTTGTTATTATGTTCAAGGTAATCAGATTTGTTTATCATTCTAATGGCCTCTTCAAAACTATTCTGGATTACTACTTTGGATCTATTCTACATTACTTGGCAACAACATACTCTGTAACAGATTAGGCAGTATAATCACATATGTTAACTTGAGAGTGCCCACACTCAATCTACTTATCGTGATGTGTTAAATCAATTACTGTTAGACATTATTTGTCTGATAATCTACCAAATCTTTGAATTGAAGAATTTGTGATTTAATTAATAGCTTGTTCAGGGTAATCAGACTTGTATATAATTCTAATGGCCTTCTTTTGAAAACTATTCTGAATTACAACTTTGGATCTTATATTACTTTGCAACATTCTACTCGGTGACAGATTAGGCAGTATAATCACATATGTTAACTTCAGTGCCCATACTGTATTTATTTATGGTTATTTGTTAAATCAAGTACTGTTAGACATGAAATAGGAAGTGTTTAACATAAATGTTATGGCTACTCACCATTGTAGCTCGCTCCTGGTCAATGATATGAGCCTCTTCTTGCAGTGGAAAACTTGCAGCCAACAAACACCGTGGAACCTAAAGGAATGAAATTAAACATTAACATTTCGCCTGGACAAACATTCACACGTACAACGCAACGCGGCTACACTTCTGCTATTACAAACGTAAATCTCCTTAAACACAACGAGTGTTACTTACCGTGTACGCTCTAGGCAAAATTGGATGTGATGCAATTCCAAATCTATCTGAAACGGCAGTTAAAAGTAGAGTTACATCAAGTTTTCTTTTTTAATCAACACAATCATTTACAACCGTTGACCAGAAAGAATCGTCGAAATTCGACGTCCCCCACAAACGCCACGCTCACTCGCTTTTCAGGGCAACAAAAGTACTTCTTTTTAAAAACGATGAGTTGTACTTACCGTGTACGCTCTGGACGGTCCAGTTGCAAGCAGAAAATAAAAATATTTCTCTTGTTAGTCGTATGTTACCATCCGCTGTGTCTTTGTCAACATCGCCGCCATTTTCCTACTTCCTGCTGCGAGCCACGCCCACGGATTTAAATTTGGGCGGAAGCTCTTTCCATTGGCGTCGTTTTCGCGTATAGCAAATCCGATTGGTTGGGAAGGGGGCACGGTTATGCAGCCGAGGGGTCCTGTGATCGGTGGGATGTAAAGTAGGCGTCGACGTCACGTCCGCGTCACGTGACCACGACGTGGCAGACGTCATATAGCAACCGCTGTTTTGTTTAGTAGACTTACAGTTGTTATGCATTGACATAATGGCGCACACACCAAATAGATTTAAATAAATTAAATAATTCTTCTGCCCACTCTCTTTTAAACAAGTTAACTCTCCCCGCGGATTTGAATTCCGGCGAAAGTTACGCCCATCGACGTCACGTATGTCACGTGACCACGACGTGGCAGATGTCATATAGCAACCGCTGTTTTGTTTAGTAGATTTACAGTTGTTATGCATTGGCATAATGGTGTGCACTCAAAATAGATTTAAATAAATTTAATATTTCTTCTGCCCACTCCCTTTTAAACAAGTTAACTCTGCCCACGTCCATTGACGTCTTGTCTGCGTCACGTGACCACGACGTAGCGACGTCATATAGTAACCGCTGTTTTGATCAGTAGACTTACAGTTATTATGCGTTGACATAATGGCGCACTGGTTAGCATGGCCACCTCTTAAGCATGATGTTGCGGGTTCGACGCCTGATCAATGTTAGCATGGAGTGAGCTGAAGTGCATGGCGCTGAAGATTTGAATCTTTGAAATGCGCTGAGGTCTGACATATCAGGCAGAATGGTTTGCCATCACGTTCAACAAAAAATAGAAACTTTCCCACTCTGATTAAAACGTCCTGTGTTCATCTACGTATTTTCGTTTTGCTGTGCATCTTTTCCCTGCCATTTCGAGAGCCCAATTGACACTCATAGTTTAAAGAAATGTGTTTGCCCATCCTACTTTGTGGAATTTCACCACATGCGCTTTTGACCAAAATACCAAATTGAACTCAAGTGAAGCCAACACGCACAAACCCCCCCCCCCACACACACACACACACACAAATGTTGATATGAACATAAAAGAGCCGCATGCGGTTCGGGAGTTGCGGCTTGGCCAAACCTGTACTATACAACTTTATTTGTATAAAATTTTCACAACAGCTGTCACACAAACAAAGCGGGAAAAACCGAAGACGTGCGTGTTCCGCCCACGCTGGATTTATTTGCACCTTTGAAAAGACACCGTATTGCCGCAGATGTGGCAAAGAGTACTTTTGGGCATCTGAGACGGAAGGATGTCCAAAGCATCACGTCACCTGCTCTGGTAGGCATGGTGGTGGGACGTTGAGGTCAACCGCTTTGGGGTTGGCTGAATCTTTGATCGCAGGATGCCACACACTTGAAGACAGAAGCAGAAAAGCAGAGCTAAATGCAAAATGTACTCACCGGTGACTCCAATTTTTTTCCCCCCTGAAGAAACAGCTGGACGGGTGGCCCCGGCTGGCCAGTGGGACTCTTGTTATTCTGACCCTTTTTAGTGCGCGTTTGGGGCAACAACCGTTTTTTGTGGCGCTCTCTTCTGGTTCAAAAGTGCCCTGCATGTGAATTTGCTTTTCCTGCCTTCTGATTGGATGAGCGCCGGTGTGACGCGGTGCCTCTGTCACCGTGGCGGGGGGTATACGTTGGCATCGGAGCGTCTGCCAACGTCTGAGACCGGCTGGCAGTGTATCGGAGGTGTCGAGTGCGGTGCCGCTGGAGCTCACTCACCAGCTGGTGTTAGGGCCACAGAATGAAGGCCAAGGAGAAGAATAGAAAGAGAAACAGAAACTTCTCCTCCAATTGTTTGATTTGTCTCTTCTGAGCTTCGATGAATTCTTTCAGCTCTTTGTTCCTCTAGGACGGACAAATGGAAAGTGGCATTCAAAAGCCAGTAAGCGTGCAAGTAAGTGCCGGGCTGGCTTTGGGCCCTTACCTGTTGCGCGCTGTGCAGCAGATCCATTCTCTCTTGGAGGATGCAAGCGTCGCGCTCCCTCAACTCGCACATCAGGGCTCGCTTCCATTGGTCCACGGCGCTCCTAAGCTCTTCTCTCTGATCCGCCGTCAGCACGTCATTCACGCCAGCGTGGCTGGCTTTTTCGCCGTCCGTGGCGGGGCAGTCCCGCTGCGGTAGCGCCTCGTACAACATGGCCTCCAGCTCCAGGATCCTCTGGGCCGCAATCCTCGTCCATCAGTGGTCCGGCGGGAGATTTGAGGGCGGCTTACCTTATGAGCCTGGTCCATGGAACACTTCCTGAAGTCCAACTCTTCATCCAGGTAGCCCTTCTGCTTGCAGAACATATCCTAGCACAGCTCAAGGTCAGAATTGTTGGGGCACATTGCCGGAGTTCCCCTTGGCTGATGTCGCGTGTCTGTCTACCTTCTCACTTTCAATGTCCAACATCTTCTGTTGAAGTGCTGACTTGGTCACTTTGATGTATTCTAACCACTGAGGAAAGGCTGCTGTCACATAAGCAGAATGCGAGAGCGTGCGTGGACGTGCGCGTTACCTTCTCGGCTAGGGTGAGAAGGGTCCTGGCGTGAATCACGACCACCTGCTCCTCGTTGGTGAGATTCTGCAAGAGCCCAAAGGCACAGCGTCAACAAGCTTCTTTCAGCGCAAAGCCTTCCAAAAGTCACATTTGAGCCGCCGAGTCTCGTGGAGTGCGAACATAAGGAGTTCGACATACACTTACGGCGTTATAGCCCAGGATGTCCAGCTTCTTCATCAGATCACTGATGACGATGTCCGGGGGAAAGGCGCAAGGAGCAATGTAAGGTGTTCTGGGACCTCGGGTTAAGGTTAGGGTTGCGAGGGACGCCTTACGTACGCTCACGCCCTCGGCCTCGCAGTAGATCTGCAAAGGGCTGAGGCCGTCTGGGAAACGGACTTGCAGAAACTTCAAGACGGGGGAGCGCCACTCCCTCTCCTGAAAGGCAGAGGCATGCATCCGTCCGTCCGTCCGTCCGTCCGTCCGTCCGTCCGTCACATCTCTGGCCTCAACACGCTTGTGCGAGTCTTCCCACCTCCAGCTCCAGGATGCGGAACTCAAGCAGTTCGTTTTGGTCTCGGATATCCTGGATGTGCTCTTTCAGACGCGCTTCTTCCGCCTCCATCCGCCTGACCTGAAAAGACAGTCAGACCTCATCTGCGGGGCTTCCCGTCAGGTGTGACGCCAAGCGACTCCGCCCAGCGCCTTTCTTTCCGTCACCTTTTCGGCCAACTGCTGATTGCTCTGACGCAGCAGCTGCTTCTCCTCCACCCACTTGACATTCTAGAAGAGACAAACGCGTGGACAGCTTTGGAATGTTGTGTCATTTTCATCCACAAATTCTTTGGTTGACTGGAAAATGACATTTGCTTTTCTCCGCATTTTCCCAGCCACGTTCGGGGGGGGGGGGGGCGTTGGTCCAGTAATGCCAGACGGATGAGTGACTGAAGAATGTAGCTATTTTGTCTGAGAAAAAGGTGTGCTCATTGATGAGCTTACCTGTCCTTGTTGCTTCAGCGCTGACTCCAGATCTGCTACTCTGCTTTGATAGTGACCCATTTCTACCATCAGCTTTTCTCTGGTCTGAAAGGAGGAGGAGGGAGGCTCCTCCTCCTCCTTTCAGACCAGAGAACACCCGAGGCTGGGTGAGAACGGGGAGGCTGCGACCCGGCCGGGGGTTGCGGGAAGGGGCGCCACCTTGATCTCCTTCTCGGCGTCGTAGTCCCCTTCGCTGGTCTGGGCTAGCAGAGCGTAGGCTCGTTGCAGCGCTTGATATTCTTGCGTCAGCTGGCGGTAGCGAAGCTCCGCCTCTTCATGCACACACCAATGCAACACAGCACTAGTACCAGAATCAGTCAGACCGGCGACAAAGCAACCGCGACGCAAAGACGAGTCCGATTCCAGGCTGAAGAGGAATGTTTGGTGCCAATACGCTGGCAGAAATGGCGGGCTACCTCTTCGGGTTCCGTGTCGGGGGTTCTGTCGGTGTGAAAAGACAAGGACGATCCGTCCGGGTCCACCAACACGTCTTCGTCGTAGCCGTAAAATGTTTCGATGACCTGCGGGCGCGGAAGCAAACATCTCTCTGAACAAACTGAAGCGACACCTCACGATGAATCGACGAGAGGAACGATAGCGAGAAAAAGGCCATTTCATCTTGCGCAACACCAAGCAGCCGCAAACAAACAGACTCACCTTGCAGGACCTCACGCTTTGTTCCTCCTCAGAGATTCTCGACGTCGGTATCGTAGCAGCAAATCTCTCTCCTGTCGACACAAATAATCCGCCTTTGAGATTCTTTGGATGCAAAGGGAACGAACGGCTCCGGCGCAGAAACAAACGCGACTCACAATGACATTTCTGACATGAGCTCCTGTCTCCAGAGCCTGAAAAACACGTCACCGGCGATGATTGGAGGGACGCTCGTCTTTTCCAAAAGTGACAACTACAGGGTGTGTCAGGGTTTTCCAGATTATCTTTATCGTATCATTGTGTTGCTTTGACTTTGACTGCGACCTGTAATAAATAATATTATTTATCCCTTATTTATCCCTATCGCTTATCCCTTCCTACACAAAGTCGTAAAACACCCCTTGCTATGTTTTGACTAGAGGTCAAGGGCTTCCTCTATTCAATCCACTCTTACACCCACCCTGTTTCTCTTAATTAAAATGCTCGTGCAGGAGCCGAGAGTCAGACTTCATTCGTACAACGGATGGACTCTCCACCTGCAGGTGTCCAAAAGAACTTACTTGTCTCCCGTGTGGTTCTTGCAAAATAAGTTGGAGCGAGCGCAACTCTAACAGGGTGCATTTTGCCACTAGCTGCCTACGGACAATGACGTCGCGCTCGCGGCTCATGGTTGACGGGCTGAGCAGCCGGGCAAGTCCGTCGTTTTCAGCGCACAGCGAGTGGCAAAGGCGCTGACAAAACGGGAGCTTTGAGCTGCTGAAAACGGCAAAACAAGTCTAAAGCGTGTTCAAACGCGTGCGCACAATGCTCCTGCTTGAAAGGTCGGAATTTAAGGGGCCAATTTTTTGGATGGCGGCCGCCGGCCAAGCTTTGGACGGAAAAGGTTTCCTGGCGACAGCGAGCGAGCGCGGCGCTGCCGTACGTGCACCGAGTCGCCTGCCTGAAGACCTTGGACAAGTCGTCGATGATGTGCCGCTGCTCCACAACTTGAAGGAACTCCATTTCACCGTCCTGCTGGCCGCAACCGCGGTCCAGGTCATTGAGCGAACTAGGCCTTCTCTGTGGAACACAAATGCAGTGGACTCTGTTGGCACGCCGCCGTTGTCCGCGTCGACTTACCAAGCTTGCCATCTCCTCGTTCTCCTGGGTGACAAAGCGCACTTTGTTTTCAAGGCGACACAGCACCAGCGAGAGTTCTTCATTCTTCCTGCTCAGGCGTTTGTTTTTGTACAGGAGTGGCAGAAACTGGCTTTCTGTTTCTCTCAGTCGCTTTAGCTGCAAGCATGAAGTGCGGGATGTGAAAGACGCACAACACGCGGGCCGGAACGTATCCATTTCTTTTGCATCGGTTTGAACGGAATCGTGGCTTTGGCTCCCAATAAAAGACATCTACCAGGCAACCGACTCGCCGCGCCGCTCAACTAATAAGCAAGCGCAATGGGTGCCTCGCTGGATGGCGCGCATCAAACGTAGCGCAAACCTTCAAGCGTGCCGTCAATAAATTACCAGTTCATTGCGCTCTTCAGAAAGCAGGGCGTTTCGATCCTCCAGTTTCCTGATGACTGCGCTGAGCTCAGCGATTTTCAGATGAAACCGTCGCGTGTCCCGATCCTCCTGAGACTGAAAACGCCCCGCAACACACACACACAAGCACTCGTTCAAAGTTCAAAACTGTTTTTGTGCTACCTTCCTCCAGCAACGAACTAAGTCATGCGTACTGCAAGTGTGTGATGAGGTGGCTTACGCAATGAAGAGGATTGCTAGTAGCGGCGTTGACCCCACTTCCAGGGTAGTTTAGGCCCGCCCTTTGGGAATCCCTCAGGGCAGCGATCTGCTGCTCGGCAGCCTGAGTCTGCAGCTGAAGGCGGTGGACGTGGCCGGCCCCAGGGCTTCATCCAAAACACTAACCGCTCTGTCTTTCAGCTTGATCTCATCCGTCTGGATGTACAAACGGGGAGCGCTCAGGCAGGCGGGCAAACTCATTTGCCAGAATTGTGACAAAAACAAAGAGAGCAACCGGCCAATTTTTTTCTTGAATCGACTAGAACACCTTTGCTGTGACAAAAGCGAAGCGAGCAACCGGACATTTTCTTCTTGTGAAATAGAATAGAATGCCTTAGGTGTCATTGCACTGCAGGTATACAACGAAATTGGGAACATAGCCACGCACCGCGCATCTGATCAGTCCTACCAGTCGGCGGATCTCCCTCTCGCAGTCTCTCTTGGTTCGGCTCAGCTCCTCCCGATGCTGGTGATGAGCCGATCGGAGCTCGGCCGCTCGGGACTGCCAGGCCTGCTGGGCCGCTGCCAGGGCTTCTTCCGCGCTCCTGGTGGAGGCGACACCGCTCGGTCTCCCGACACCGCCGCGTCTCCTCCACCTCCGCCAGCAAAGCGCCCCCCCTCCTCACCTGAGCAGACATTGCGCCACACCGGGCCGTTGAGACCGCAACGGAGCGCCGCGACGCTTACTGGGGACAAGCTACACAATACGGTAGCGGCCGCATCGAAGCCCGACGTGGCGTGCGGATAGTCAGACACGGATAGAGCGGATCACCTTGTCCATGGAGCCGTCCCTCAGGCTGAGGACCAAGGCATTCAGTCGCTGGATCTCTCCATCTTTGATTTTGATCACTCTCATCAGCTCCATTTCATGCTGCCGCAGTAATGTCTCCCTGGTAATGGCTAACTCTTTCTGCTTCTCCTCATGGAGTTTGCTTTTGAGTTCCGTCATGGCGGCGGTGGCACGGTGGTGCTCCGCCCGCAGGTCCTGACTTCTCTCTCTCTCCAGACAGCTGACCTGACATGACTTAGACTTAGACAAACTTTATTGTCATCTTGTCTGCACATGGTGCATACAAAACGAAATTCCGTTGCATACGTCTTACAACAAAGTAGTGATATTGCAGTTGAATAGAAGTAACATATCCTATGAAAATGTATATATATACATATACTATATATATATATATATATATATATATATTAAAAATAAGTATAAAGTGCAGCAGTGATAATTATGCAATAGTGCAAGTAGGCAAAACAGTATTCAAGAGTGTGCAGAGGAATGCTAAACCATGTATTAAACTTCTATTTAAAGGGTTTATACAAGTTCAGTAAAGTTGGTAGTGCGAGATAGTGCAAGATAGAGGTCCGTAGTGTCATAAAGTACAGTTCTGTGAATGTGTGATGCAGAGTTCAGTTTAGAGCTCAACAGTTCTAGTGTTCAACAGTCTGATGACAGCAGGGAAAAAGCTGTTGCAGAACCTGGTGGACCTGCAGCGGATGCTGCAAACCTCTTCCCAGAGGGCAGCAGGGAGAACAGTCCATGGTGGGGGTGTGATGGGTCATTGATGATGTTACGGGCACGGGACATGCAGCGCTGAGATGAAATGTCCTGAATGGAGGGAAGAGGAGCCCCTATGATCCTCTCTGCTGTCCTCACCACTCTCCTCACGTTCTTCCAATCGGAGGCGGTGCAGCCTCCACACCACACAGAGAGACAGCTTGTCAGAATGCTCTCTATGGTGCTCCTGTAGAACGTCCTCATGATGGGTGGGGGCAGGTGGGCTCTCCTCATCCTCCGCAGGAAGTACAAGCGCTTCTGTGCCCTCTTGACCAGTGCCGTAGTGTTCATAGTCCAGGTGAGGTCTTCTGTGATGTGGACCCCCAGGAATTTGGTGCTGCTGACCACCTCCACAGCTGAGCTGTTGATGATCAGTGGAGCGTGGTGAGGCTGTTTTTTCCTGAAGTCGACGATGATCTCCTTCATCTTCTCCTCATTCAGGATCAGGCTGTTTTCTCTGCACCAGCCCACCAGCTGCTCCACCTCCTCTCTGTAGTCCAGGTCGTTGTTGTCTCTGATGAGCCCCACCACCGTTGTGTCGTCTGCTGACTTCACGATGTGATTGGTGGTGAACCTGAGGACGCAGTCGTGTGTCATCAGGGTGCACAGCAGGGGGCTCAGGACGCAGCCCTGAAGGGAGCCTGTGCTGAGGGTGATGACATCAGAGGTGTTCTGTCCGACCCGGACTGACTGAGGTCTGTTGGTGAGGAAGTCTAGCAGCCAGTTGCGAAGGGGGGTGTTGAAGCCCAGGTGTTCCAATTTTCCTACCAGATGCTGTGGGATGATGGTGTTAAACGCTGAGCTGAAGTCCAGGAACAGCCTCCGCACATGGGTGTTCTTCTCCTCCAGGTGAGCCAGGCTCAGGTGAAGAACGGAGGAGATGGCTTCCTGAGTGGAGCGGTTTTGCCGGTCGGCAAACTGGAACGGGTCAAATAATAGGGGGAGTCTGGAAACGATGTGACCTTTAAGCAGCCTTTCGAAGCACTTCATCATAACCGGAGTCAGTGCAACAGGCCGGTAATCATTAAATGAGGTGATTTGAGGTTTCTTCGGCACCGGAATGATGGAGGCAGTCTTAAAGCACGCCGGCACTGTGGCTTGGCCCAGCGAGGTGTTAAAAATGTCTGTGATGACCCCAGCCAGATGACTTGCACATTCCCTGAACACACGCCCAGGAATGTTGTCCGGGCCAGGGGCCTTACAGGGGTTGACTCTCCTCAGGGTCTTCAACACATCGGCGGAGTCAAGGCAGAGTACCTCCTCTTCCTGATGGGGGACAGTTTTAACTGCTGGAGTGCCGTTTAGTGCCTCGAACCTCCCAAAGAAGTTATTTAGACCATTTAGAAAGTCAGCATCAACTACACCCACCGGGGGGGGGGGGGAGGGTGAGTTGTCGTCTGTAATCGCCCGTATGCCTTGCCACATACTCCTGATGTTTTTGACGTCGTGGAAACGATCCTGAAATTTTCGACTGCGGTCTCGCTTCGCTATTCTGATGGCACGGTTCAAGTTGGCTCTCGCTGTCCTCAGTGTCTCCTTGTCGCCAGACTTGAAGGCAGAGTTCCGCGCTCGTAGCGTTTGACGTACCTCCTCAGTCATCCAGGGTCGTTGGTTGCCCCGGGTGATGATATTCTTAGTGGTGCTGACGTCCTCGGTGCATTTGTTGATGTAGGCTGACACAGTCATGGCACACGCATGTCTAATCTACATCGGGAAAACTGGGAGGGAGGGAGGCAGGCAGGGAGGCAGGCAGGGAGGCAGGCAGTGTCTGTCTGTTGAGGTTTTCACCTTGTTCTTCTCCTGCTGAAGTTCTAACTGGACGTCCATCAGTTTGGTTCTCAGCTCGTCATTGGCGGCCTGAAGGGCGTCCGTTCGCTCCGCCTTGGCCCGCCCTGCCGGAGCTCGTTTGGACATCTCTTACTCGAGTCTCGCCCGGTCGTCAGTCAGAGATCACAACATTTGTACCTGGAGAGCACAAACGCAGCGCTGTTTTCCACTGGCTTCGAACTCAACTTCAATCGGTACCGTAACTTACAACATCATAAACATAGAACTAGCTTGACTTATTCATTGAATAAATGCATTTGGTTCTTCAAAACTGCATCACGCAACATAGCGTGACCGAGACGGCCGTTATCCACCTGCGTGAAGTTATTTGGTGAAATGAATGAGATGTTTAAGACACCATCGTTCTGTCTCTATGTAGATGAAGGGAAATAATCGATTGCTGAAGGTCCAAAGGTGTTGTGATAAACAAATAAACATATTAGTGATTAGTGACATATTTGTGATAAACATATTAGGCAGGATAATCACATATGTTAACGTGACTGCCCACACTGTATTTATTTATGGTTATTTGTTAAATCGAGTACTGTTAGACATGAAATAGGAAGTGTTTAACATAAATGGAAGACGAAAGGGGTACTCACCATTGTAGCTCCTGCTGGTCAATGATACGAGCCTCTTCTTGCAGTGGAAAACATACAGCCAACAAACACCGTGGAACCTAAAGGAATGAAATTAAACATTAACATTTAGCCTAAACCAACATTCACAGATACAACGCAACGCAAACTACACAAACGTAAATCTTTTTAAACACAATGAGTTGTACTTACCGTGTACGCTCTAGACGGTCCACTTGCAAGCAGAAAATAAAGATATTTCTGTTGATAATCGTCGTGTTTGTATCCGGTGTCTCGCTCAAGGCCATTGCGCCCACAGATTTGAATTTTGGCGAGAGTTCAGCCTATTGACGTCATTTCCGCGGTGTAATACCCGCATATCTGAAACGGCAAAGTTAAGAGTAGAGTTAAATAAAGTTTTTAGTCAACGCAATAATTTACAACCGTTGACCAGTCGAAATAATCGTCGAAATTTGGCGTCTGTGGCTGGAAGCAGACGCCGAGTTCGACATTCCTCCCAAACGCCACACTCCCTCGCTTTTCAGGGCTAAAAAAAAACAGTTGTAATTACCTTGTACGCTCTAGACGGTCAAGTTGCAAGCTGAAAAAAAAAATATTTGCCTTGTAAGTCATCGTGTTACTAACCGCTGTGTCTTGTTTGCCAGAATTGCCGCTTTCCTACTTCCTGTTGCAAGCCACGCCCACGGATTATAATTTTGCCGTGAGTTCCGCCTATTGACGTCATGTCCGCGTCACATGACTGCGACGTAATATTATCTAAAACTGTTTGTGCGGTATTGTGTTGTTCTGTGCGGTATTGTGTTATTCTGTGCGGCGTCGTGTTGTTCTGTGCGGCGTCGTGTTGTTCAGTGCGGCATGGTGTTGTTCAGTGCGGCATGGTGTTGTTCAGTGCGGCATGGTGTTGTTCAGTGCGGCATGGTGTTGTTCAGTGCGGCATAATGTTGTTCAGTGCGGCATAATGTTGTTCAGTGCGGCATGGTGTTGTTCAGTGCGGCATGGTGTTGTTCAGTGCGGCATGGTGTTGTTCAGTGCGGCATAATGTTGTTCAGTAAGCCATAATGTTGTTCAGTGCGGCATGGTGTTGTTCAGTGCGGGATGGTGTTGTTCAGTGCGGCATGGTGTTGTTCAATGCGGCATGGTGTTGTTCAGTGCGGGATGGTGTTGTTCAGTGCAGGATGGTGTTGTTCAGTGCGGCATGGTGTTGTTCAATGCGGCATGGTGTTGTTCAGTGCGGCATGGTGTTGTTCAGTGCGGCATGGTGTTGTTCAGTGCGGCATGGTGTTGTTCAGTGCGGAATGGTGTTGTTCAGTGCGGCATGGTGTTGTTCAGTGTGGGATGGTGTTGTTCAATGCGGGATCGTGTTGTTCAGTACGGGGTGGTGTTGTTCAGTGCAGGATGGTGTTGTTCAGTGCAGGATGGTGTTGTTCAGTGCGGCATGGTGTTGTTCAATGCAGGATCGTGTTGTTCAGTGCAGCATGGTGTTGTTCAGTGCAGCATGGTGTTGTTCAGTGCGGCATGGTGTTGTTCAATGCGGCATGGTGTTGTTCAGTGCGGGATGGTGTTGTTCAGTGCGGCATGGTGTTTTTCAGTGCGGCATAATGTTGTTCAGTGCAGCATGGTGTTGTTCAGTGCAGGATGGTGTTGTTCAGTGCAGGATGGTGTTGTTCAATGCGGCATGGTGTTGTTCAGTGCGGGATGGTGTTGTTCAGTGCAGGATGGTGTTGTTCAGTGCGGCATGGTGTTGTTCAGTGCGGCATGGTGTTGTTCAGTGCGGCATGGTGTTGTTCAGTGCGGCATGGTGTTGTTCAGTGCGGCATGGTGTTGTTCAGTGCAGGATGGTGTTGTTCAATGCGGGATGGTGTTGTTCAGTGCGGGATGGTGTTGTTCAGTGCAGGATGGTGTTGTTCAGTGCGGCATGGTGTTGTTCAATGCGGCATGGTGTTGTTCAGTGCAGGATGGTGTTGTTCAGTGCAGCATGGTGTTGTTCAATGCGGCATGGTGTTGTTCAGTGCGGCATGGTGTTGTTCAGTGCAGGATGGTGTTGTTCAGTGCGGCATGGTGTTGTTCAATGCGGCATGGTGTTGTTCAGTGCAGGATGGTGTTGTTCAGTGCGGCATGGTGTTGTTCAATGCGGCATGGTGTTGTTCAGTGCGGCATGGTGTTGTTCAGTGCGGCATGGTGTTGTTCAGTGCGGCATAATGTTGTTCAGTGCGCCATAATGTTGTTCAGTGCGGCATGGTGTTGTTCAGTGCAGGATGGTGTTGTTCAGTGCGGCATGGTGTTGTTCAATGCGGGATCGTGTTGTTCAGTGCGGCATGGTGTTGTTCAGTGCGGCATGGTGTTGTTCAGTGCGGCATGGTGTTGTTCAGTGCAGGATGGTGTTGTTCAGTGCGGCATGGTGTTGTTCAATGCGGGATCGTGTTGTTCAGTGCGGCATGGTGTTGTTCAGTGCGGCATGGTGTTGTTCAGTGCGGCATGGTGTTGTTCAGTGCGGCATGGTGTTGTTCAGTGCGGCATGGTGTTGTTCAGTGCGGCATAATGTTGTTCAGTGCGCCATAATGTTGTTCAGTGCGGCATGGTGTTGTTCAGTGCGGGATGGTGTTGTTCAGTGCGGCATGGTGTTGTTCAATGCGGGATCGTGTTGTTCAGTGCGGCATGGTGTTGTTCAGTGCGGCATGGTGTTGTTCAGTGCGGCATGGTGTTGTTCAGTGCAGCATGGTGTTGTTCAGTGCGGCATAATGTTGTTCAGTGCGGCATAATGTTGTTCAGTGCGGCATAATGTTGTTCAGTGCGGCATAATGTTGTTCAGTGCGGCATAATGTTGTTCAGTGCGGCATAATGTTGTTCAGTGCGGCATAATGTTGTTCAGTGCGGGATGGTGTTATTCATTGCGGCATGGTGTTGTTCAGTGCGGCATGGTGTTGTTCAGTGCGGCATGGTGTTGTTCAGTGCGGGATGGTGTTGTTCAGTGCAGGATGGTGTTGTTCAGTGCAGGATGGTGTTGTTCAGTGCGGCATGGTGTTGTTCAATGCGGCATGGTGTTGTTCAGTTCGGGATGGTGTTGTTCAGTGCGGCATGGTGTTGTTCAGTGCGGCATAATGTTTTTCAGTGCGGCATGTTGTTGTTCAGTGCGGCATGGTGTTGTTCAGTGCAGCATAATGTTGTTCAGTGCGGCATGGTGTTGTTCAGTGCGGAATGGTGTTGTTCAGTGCGGCATGGTGTTGTTCAGTGCGGCATGGTGTTGTTCAGTGCGGCATCGTGTTGTTCAGTGCAGCATGGTGTTGTTCAGTGCGGGATGGTGTTCAATGCGGGATCGTGTTGTTCAGTGCGGCATGGTGTTGTTCAGTGCGGCATGGTGTTGTTCAGTGCGGCATGGTGTTGTTCAGTGCGGCATGGTGTTGTTCATTTCGGCATAATGTTGTTCAGTGCGGCATAATGTTGTTTAGTGCGGCATGGTGTTGTTCAGTGCGGGATGGTGTTGTTCAGTGCGTTATAATGTTGTTCAGTGCGGCATGGTGTTGTTCAGTGCGGCATGGTGTTGTTCAGTGCGGCATGGTGTTGTTCAGTGCGGCATAATGTTGTTCAGTGCGGCATAATGTTGTTCAGTGCGGGATGGTGTTGTTCAGTGCGGGATGGTGTTGTTCAGTGCGGCATGGTGTTCAATGCGGAATGGTGTTGTTCAGTGCAGGATGGTGTTGTTCAGTGCGGCATGGTGTTGTTCAGTGCGGCATAATGTTGTTCAGTGCGGCATGGTGTTGTTCAGTGCGGCATGGTGTTGTTCAGTGCGGCATGGTGTTGTTCAGTGCGGCATGGTGTTGTTCAGTGCGGCATAATGTTCAGTGCGGCATAATGTTGTTCAGTGCGGCATAATGTTGTTCAGTGCGGCATGGTGTTGTTCAGTGCGGGATGGTGTTGTTCAGTGCAGGATGGTGTTGTTCAGTGCGGCATGGTGTTCAGTGCGGGATGGTGTCTTTCAGTGCGGCATGGTGTCGTTCAGTGCGGCATGGTGTCTTTCAGTGCGGCATGGTGTCGTTCAGTGAGGCATGGTGTTGTTCAGTGCGGCATGGTGTTGTTTAGTGCGGCATGGTGTTGTTCAGTGCGGGATGGTGTTGTTCAGTGTGGCATGGTGTTCAGTGCGGCATGGTGTTGTTCAGTGCGGTATCGTGTTGTTCAGTGCGGTATCGTGTTTCTCAGTGCGGTATCGTGTTGTTCAGTGCAGTATCGTTGTGTTGTTCGTATTGTGTTGTGTTGTTCGTAATGTGTTGTGTTGTTCGTATTGTGTTGTGTTGTTCGTATTGTGTTGTGTTGTTCGTATTGTGTTGTGTTGTTCATATTGTGTTGTTCATATTGTGTTGAGTTGTTCGTATTGTGTTGTGTTGTTCGTATTGTGTTGCCTTTAACACTTAGCCTCTAACACTTAGCCTCTAACACTTAGCCTCTAACACTTAGCCTCTAACACTTAGCCTCTAGCATCTAGAAGGTAAATAAATAGGAAGGAAGGACTCACCGGTGACGTCTTCGCCCACGTCCAAGCGTTGTACTTTGTATTTTCATCCTTCTGACAGTGGAAAACATAGCCAACAAACACCGTGGAACCTAAACGAATGAAAGAAAACTATCATTTGGCCACAACCAACATTCACAGATACAACACAATGTGACGTGCGGGGTTGAGGTTAAAGGTTGAGTGAAGGGCCCTCGTTTTAAACTACTTTTTTGAAAAGGATTGGGAACAAGTAAGACGTATTTAATTTATTTAATGGGAAGTAGTAAGAGCTATTGAATTTAATCTATGTATTATATTCTATTGTATTGTATTCTGTTGTATTCTTTTGGATTGTATTCACACTAACCCCACTAAAACTTCAGCCCACAAAAACTCGCCTCTGGCGCCTAGCCTCTGGCACTTAGCCTCTAACACTTAGCCTTTAACACTTAGCCTTTAACACTTAGCCTTTAACACTTAGCCTTTAACACTTAGCCTTTAACACTTAGCCTTTAACACTTAGCCTAGAAGGTGAATAAATAGGGTTAAAGGTTGAGTGAAGGGCCCTCGTTTTAAACTACTGTTTTGAAAAGGAGTGGGAACAAGTAAGACGTATTTAATTTATTTAATGGGAAGTAGTAAGACTTATTAAATTTATTTAATCTACTTTTCTTCCCAGGCAAAATTTGATGTGCTGCAATTCCAAATTTCCAAAGTGAATGAAGGAATGAAGTCCTTTAAATTATGATTTTGTATAAATACTAGGCATTAACACAAAATCGACGGCACAAAATGGGCAGACTTTACTTGTTTGAAAAGGACTGGTTACAAGACAGACTTTTTTAATTTATTTAATGGGAAGAAGACTTAGTTTAATTGATCTATTTTTGTTCCCTGGCAAAATTCGATTTGCTGCAATTCCAAATTTCCAAAGTGAATGAAGGCAAGAAGTCGTTTAAATTATGATTTTGTTTAAATACTAGGCATGGACACAAAATCTACGGCACAAAATGGGCAGACTTTACTTGTTTGAAGAGGACTGGTTACAAGACAGACTTTTCTGATTTATTTAATGGGAAGAGGACTTATTTAGTTTATTTAATCTATTTTTGTTCCCTGGCAAAATTGGATTTGCTGAAATTGTATTTTGCCAAATCTCGATTTGAGACCTGATAGGAAGTATTAAACGCTTAGTTAAATCAATACAAGTTGGTAATAAGAGCGAGTAATGTTGGTTGAACCGATGAATGAAGGTTGAAAGCAATTTAAATTATGACTTTGTATAAATACTAGATATTAACAGAACATCTACTGCGCGAAATGGGCAGAGTTTACTTGTTTGAGAAGGAGTGGCTTATTCAAAACTAAGATTTATGTAATCTGTTTGTTCCCAGGCAAAATTGGATGTGATGCAATTCCAAATTTCACCACATGATGGTGCCCAAATTTGACTTCATAGGACATATTAAACACTTAGCTTGTTATTATGTTCAAGGTAATCAGATTTGTTTATCATTCTAATGGCCTCTTCAAAACTATTCTGGATTACTACTTTGGATCTATTCTACATTACTTGGCAACAACATACTCTGTAACAGATTAGGCAGTATAATCACATATGTTAACTTGAGAGTGCCCACACTCAATCTACTTATCGTGATGTGTTAAATCAATTACTGTTAGACATTATTTGTCTGATAATCTACCAAATCTTTGAATTGAAGAATTTGTGATTTAATTAATAGCTTGTTCAGGGTAATCAGACTTGTATATAATTCTAATGGCCTTCTTTTGAAAACTATTCTGAATTACAACTTTGGATCTTATATTACTTTGCAACATTCTACTCGGTGACAGATTAGGCAGTATAATCACATATGTTAACTTCAGTGCCCATACTGTATTTATTTATGGTTATTTGTTAAATCAAGTACTGTTAGACATGAAATAGGAAGTGTTTAACATAAATGTTATGGCTACTCACCATTGTAGCTCGCTCCTGGTCAATGATATGAGCCTCTTCTTGCAGTGGAAAACTTGCAGCCAACAAACACCGTGGAACCTAAAGGAATGAAATTAAACATTAACATTTCGCCTGGACAAACATTCACACGTACAACGCAACGCGGCTACACTTCTGCTATTACAAACGTAAATCTCCTTAAACACAACGAGTGTTACTTACCGTGTACGCTCTAGGCAAAATTGGATGTGATGCAATTCCAAATCTATCTGAAACGGCAGTTAAAAGTAGAGTTACATCAAGTTTTCTTTTTTAATCAACACAATCATTTACAACCGTTGACCAGAAAGAATCGTCGAAATTCGACGTCCCCCACAAACGCCACGCTCACTCGCTTTTCAGGGCAACAAAAGTACTTCTTTTTAAAAACGATGAGTTGTACTTACCGTGTACGCTCTGGACGGTCCAGTTGCAAGCAGAAAATAAAAATATTTCTCTTGTTAGTCGTATGTTACCATCCGCTGTGTCTTTGTCAACATCGCCGCCATTTTCCTACTTCCTGCTGCGAGCCACGCCCACGGATTTAAATTTGGGCGGAAGCTCTTTCCATTGGCGTCGTTTTCGCGTATAGCAAATCCGATTGGTTGGGAAGGGGGCACGGTTATGCAGCCGAGGGGTCCTGTGATCGGTGGGATGTAAAGTAGGCGTCGACGTCACGTCCGCGTCACGTGACCACGACGTGGCAGACGTCATATAGCCACCGCTGTTTTGTTTAGTAGACTTACAGTTGTTATGCATTGACATAATGGCGCACACACCAAATAGATTTAAATAAATTAAATAATTCTTCTGCCCACTCTCTTTTAAACAAGTTAACTCTCCCCGCGGATTTGAATTCCGGCGAAAGTTACGCCCATCGACGTCACGTATGTCACGTGACCACGACGTGGCAGATGTCATATAGCAACCGCTGTTTTGTTTAGTAGATTTACAGTTGTTATGCATTGGCATAATGGTGTGCACTCAAAATAGATTTAAATAAATTAAATATTTCTTCTGCCCACTCCCTTTTAAACAAGTTAACTCTGCCCACGTCCATTGACGTCTTGTCTGCGTCACGTGACCACGACGTAGCGACGTCATATAGTAACCGCTGTTTTGATCAGTAGACTTAGTTATTATGCGTTGACATAATGGCGCACTGGTTAGCATGGCCACCTCTTAAGCATGATGTTGCGGGTTCGACGCCTGATCAATGTTAGCATGGAGTGAGCTGAAGTGCATGGCGCTGAAGATTTGAATCTTTGAAATGCGCTGAGGTCTGACATATCAGGCAGAATGGTTTGCCATCACGTTCAACAAAAAATAGAAACTTTCCCACTCTGATTAAAACGTCCTGTGTTCATCTACGTATTTTCGTTTTGCTGTGCATCTTTTCCCTGCCATTTCGAGAGCCCAATTGACACTCATAGTTTAAAGAAATGTGTTTGCCCATCCTACTTTGTGGAATTTCACCACATGCGCTTTTGACCAAAATACCAAATTGAACTCAAGTGAAGCCAACACGCACAACCCCCCCCCCCCCACACACACACACACACACACACACAAATGTTGATATGAACATAAAAGAGCCGCATGCGGTTCGGGAGTTGCGGCTTGGCCAAACCTGTACTATACAACTTTATTTGTATAAAATTTTCACAACAGCTGTCACACAAACAAAGCGGGAAAAACCGAAGACGTGCGTGTTCCGCCCACGCTGGATTTATTTGCACCTTTGAAAAGACACCGTATTGCCGCAGATGTGGCAAAGAGTACTTTTGGGCATCTGAGACGGAAGGATGTCCAAAGCATCACGTCACCTGCTCTGGTAGGCATGGTGGTGGGACGTTGAGGTCAACCGCTTTGGGGTTGGCTGAATCTTTGATCGCAGGATGCCACACACTTGAAGACAGAAGCAGAAAAGCAGAGCTAAATGCAAAATGTACTCACCGGTGACTCCAATTTTTTTCCCCCCTGAAGAAACAGCTGGACGGGTGGCCCCGGCTGGCCAGTGGGACTCTTGTTATTCTGACCCTTTTTAGTGCGCGTTTGGGGCAACAACCGTTTTTTGTGGCGCTCTCTTCTGGTTCAAAAGTGCCCTGCATGTGAATTTGCTTTTCCTGCCTTCTGATTGGATGAGCGCCGGTGTGACGCGGTGCCTTTGTCACCGTGGCGGGGGGTATACGTTGGCATCGGAGCGTCTGCCAACGTCTGAGACCGGCTGGCAGTGTATCGGAGGTGTCGAGTGCGGTGCCGCTGGAGCTCACTCACCAGCTGGTGTTAGGGCCACAGAATGAAGGCCAAGGAGAAGAATAGAAAGAGAAACAGAAACTTCTCCTCCAATTGTTTGATTTGTCTCTTCTGAGCTTCGATGAATTCTTTCAGCTCTTTGTTCCTCTAGGACGGACAAATGGAAAGTGGCATTCAAAAGCCAGTAAGCGTGCAAGTAAGTGCCGGGCTGGCTTTGGGCCCTTACCTGTTGCGCGCTGTGCAGCAGATCCATTCTCTCGGAGGATGCAAGCGTCGCGCTCCCTCAACTCGCACATCAGGGCTCGCTTCCATTGGTCCACGGCGCTCCTAAGCTCTTCTCTCTGATCCGCCGTCAGCACGTCATTCACGCCAGCGTGGCTGGCTTTTTCGCCGTCCGTGGCGGGGCAGTCCCGCTGCGGTAGCGCCTCGTACAACATGGCCTCCAGCTCCAGGATCCTCTGGGCCGCAATCCTCGTCCATCAGTGGTCCGGCGGGAGATTTGAGGGCGGCTTACCTTATGAGCCTGGTCCATGGAACACTTCCTGAAGTCCAACTCTTCATCCAGGTAGCCCTTCTGCTTGCAGAACATATCCTAGCACAGCTCAAGGTCAGAATTGTTGGGGCACATTGCCGGAGTTCCCCTTGGCTGATGTCGCGTGTCTGTCTACCTTCTCACTTTCAATGTCCAACATCTTCTGTTGAAGTGCTGACTTGGTCACTTTGATGTATTCTAACCACTGAGGAAAGGCTGCTGTCACATAAGCAGAATGCGAGAGCGTGCGTGGACGTGCGCGTTACCTTCTCGGCTAGGGTGAGAAGGGTCCTGGCGTGAATCACGACCACCTGCTCCTCGTTGGTGAGATTCTGCAAGAGCCCAAAGGCACAGCGTCAACAAGCTTCTTTCAGCGCAAAGCCTTCCAAAAGTCACATTTGAGCCGCCGAGTCTCGTGGAGTGCGAACATAAGGAGTTCGACATACACTTACGGCGTTATAGCCCAGGATGTCCAGCTTCTTCATCAGATCACTGATGACGATGTCCGGGGGAAAGGCGCAAGGAGCAATGTAAGGTGTTCTGGGACCTCGGGTTAAGGTTAGGGTTGCGAGGGACGCCTTACGTACGCTCACGCCCTCGGCCTCGCAGTAGATCTGCAAAGGGCTGAGGCCGTCTGGGAAAAGGACTTGCAGAAACTTCAAGACGGGGGAGCGCCACTCCCTCTCCTGAAAGGCAGAGGCATGCATCCGTCCGTCCGTCCGTCCGTCCGTCACATCTCTGGCCTCAACACGCTTGTGCGAGTCTTCCCACCTCCAGCTCCAGGATGCGGAACTCAAGCAGTTCGTTTTGGTCTCGGATATCCTGGATGTCCTCTTTCAGACGCGCTTCTTCCGCCTCCATCCGCCTGACCTGAAAAGACAGTCAGACCTCATCTGCGGGGCTTCCCGACGGGTGTGACGCCAAGCGACTCCGCCCAGCGCCTTTCTTTCCGTCACCTTTTTGGCCAACTGCTGATTGCTCTGACGCAGCAGCTGCTTCTCCTCCACCCACTTGACATTCTAGAAGAGACAAACGCGTGGACAGCTTTGGAATGTTGTGTCATTTTCATCCACAAATTCTTTGGTTGACTGGAAAATGACATTTGCTTTTCTCCGCGTTTTCCCAGCCACGTTCGGGGGGGGGGGTTGGTCCAGTAATGCCAGACGAATGAGTGACTGAAGAATGTAGCTATTTTGTCTGAGAAAAAGGTGTGCTCATTGATGAGCTTACCTGTCCTTGTTGCTTCAGCGCTGACTCCAGATCTGCTACTCTGCTTTGATAGTGACCCATTTCTACCATCAGCTTTTCTCTGGTCTGAAAGGAGGAGGAGGGAGGCTCCTCCTCCTCCTTTCAGACCAGAGAACACCCGAGGCTGGGTGAGAACGGGGAGGCTGCGACCCGGCCGGGGGTTGCGGGAAGGGGCGCCACCTTGATCTCCTTCTCGGCGTCGTAGTCCCCTTCGCTGGTCTGGGCTAGCAGAGCGTAGGCTCGTTGCAGCGCTTGATATTCTTGCGTCAGCTGGCGGTAGCGAAGCTCCGCCTCTTCATGCGCACACCAATGCAACACAGCACTAGTACCAGAATCAGTCAGACCGGCGACAAAGCACCCGCGACGCAAAGACGAGTCCGATTCCAGGCTGAAGAGGAATGTTTGGTGCCAATACGCTGGCAGAAATGGCGGGCTACCTCTTCGGGTTCCGTGTCGGGGGTTCTGTCGGTGTGAAAAGACAAGGACGATCCGTCCGGGTCCACCAACACGTCTTCGTCGTAGCCGTAAAATGTTTCGATGACCTGCGGGCGCGGAAGCAAACATCTCTCTGAACAAACTGAAGCGACACCTCACGATGAATCGACGAGAGGAACGATAGCGAGAAAAAGGCCATTTCATCTTGCGCAACACCAAGCAGCCGCAAACAAACAGACTCACCTTGCAGGACCTCACGCTTTGTTCCTCCTCAGAGATTCTCGACGTCGGTATCGTAGCAGCAAATCTCTCTCCTGTCGACACAAATAATCCGCCTTTGAGATTCTTTGGATGCAAAGGGAACGAACGGCTCCGGCGCAGAAACAAACGCGACTCACAATGACATTTCTGACATGAGCTCCTGTCTCCAGAGCCTGAAAAACACGTCACCGGCGATGATTGGAGGGACGCTCGTCTTTTCCAAAAGTGACAACTACAGGGTGTGTCAGGGTTTTCCAGATTATCTTTATCGTATCATTGTGTTGCTTTGACTTTGACTGCGACCTGTAATAAATAATATTATTTATCCCTTATTTATCCCTATCGCTTATCCCTTCCTACACAAAGTCGTAAAACACCCCTTGCTATGTTTTGACTAGAGGTCAAGGGCTTCCTCTATTCAATCCACTCTTACACCCACCCTGTTTCTCTTAATTAAAATGCTCGTGCAGGAGCCGAGAGTCAGACTTCATTCGTACAACGGATGGACTCTCCACCTGCAGGTGTCCAAAAGAACTTACTTGTCTCCCGTGTGGTTCTTGCAAAATAAGTTGGAGCGAGCGCAACTCTAACAGGGTGCATTTTGCCACTAGCTGCCTACGGACAATGACGTCGCGCTCGCGGCTCATGGTTGACGGGCTGAGCAGCCGGGCAAGTCCGTCGTTTTCAGCGCACAGCGAGTGGCAAAGGCGCTGACAAAACGGGAGCTTTGAGCTGCTGAAAACGGCAAAACAAGTCTAAAGCGTGTTCAAACGCGTGCGCACAATGCTCCTGCTTGAAAGGTCGGAATTTAAGGGGCCAATTTTTTGGATGGCGGCCGCCGGCCAAGCTTTGGACGGAAAAGGTTTCCTGGCGACAGCGAGCGAGCGCGGCGCTGCCGTACGTGCACCGAGTCGCCTGCCTGAAGACCTTGGACAAGTCGTCGATGATGTGCCGCTGCTCCACAACTTGAAGGAACTCCATTTCACCGTCCTGCTGGCCGCAACCGCGGTCCAGGTCATTGAGCGAACTAGGCCTTCTCTGTGGAACACAAATGCAGTGGACTCTGTTGGCACGCCGCCGTTGTCCGCGTCGACTTACCAAGCTTGCCATCTCCTCGTTCTCCTGGGTGACAAAGCGCACTTTGTTTTCAAGGCGACACAGCACCAGCGAGAGTTCTTCATTCTTCCTGCTCAGGCGTTTGTTTTTGTACAGGAGTGGCAGAAACTGGCTTTCTGTTTCTCTCAGTCGCTTTAGCTGCAAGCATGAAGTGCGGGATGTGAAAGACGCACAACACGCGGGCCAGAACGTATCCATTCCTTTTGCATCGGTTTGAACGGAATCGTGGCTTTGGCTCCCAATAAAAGACATCTACCAGGCAACCGACTCGCCGCGCCGCTCAACTAATAAGCAAGCGCAATGGGTGCCTCGCTGGATGGCGCGCATCAAACGTAGCGCAAACCTTCAAGCGTGCCGTCAATAAATTACCAGTTCATTGCGCTCTTCAGAAAGCAGGGCGTTTCGATCCTCCAGTTTCCTGATGACTGCGCTGAGCTCAGCGATTTTCAGATGAAACCGTCGCGTGTCCCGATCCTCCTGAGACTGAAAACGCCCCGCAACACACACAAGCACTCGTTCAAAGTTCAAAACTGTTTTTGTGCTACCTTCCTCCAGCAACGAACTAAGTCATGCGTACTGCAAGTGTGTGATGAGGTGGCTTATGCAATGAAGAGGATTGCTAGTAGCGGCGTTGACCCCACTTCCAGGGTAGTTTAGGCCCGCCCTTTGGGAATCCCTCAGGGCAGCGATCTGCTGCTCGGCAGCCTGAGTCTGCAGCTGAAGGCGGTGGACGTGGCCGGCCCCAGGGCTTCATCCAAAACACTAACCGCTCTGTCTTTCAGCTTGATCTCATCCGTCTGGATGTACAAACGGGGAGCGCTCAGGCAGGCGGGCAAACTCATTTGCCAGAATTGTGACAAAAACAAAGAGAGCAACCGGCCAATTTTTTTCTTGAATCGACTAGAACACCTTTGCTGTGACAAAAGCGAAGCGAGCAACCGGACATTTTCTTCTTGTGAAATAGAATAGAATAGAATGCCTTAGGTGTCATTGCACTGCAGGTATACAACGAAATTGGGAACATAGCCACGCACCGCGCATCTGATCAGTCCTACCAGTCGGCGGATCTCCCTCTCGCAGTCTCTCTTGGTTCGGCTCAGCTCCTCCCGATGCTGGTGATGAGCCGATCGGAGCTCGGCCGCTCGGGACTGCCAGGCCTGCTGGGCCGCTGCCAGGGCTTCTTCCGCGCTCCTGGTGGAGGCGACACCGCTCGGTCTCCCGACACCGCCGCGTCTCCTCCACCTCCGCCAGCAAAGCGCCCCCCCTCCTCACCTGAGCAGACATTGCGCCACACCGGGCCGTTGAGACCGCAACGGAGCGCCGCGACGCTTACTGGGGACAAGCTACACAATACGGTAGCGGCCGCATCGAAGCCCGACGTGGCGTGCGGATAGTCAGACACGGATAGAGCGGATCACCTTGTCCATGGAGCCGTCCCTCAGGCTGAGGACCAAGGCATTCAGTCGCTGGATCTCTCCATCTTCGATTTTGATCACTCTCATCAGCTCCATTTCATTCTGCCGCAGTAATGTCTCCCTGGTAATGGCTAACTCTTTCTGCTTCTCCTCATGGAGTTTGCTTTTGAGTTCCGTCATGGCGGCGGTGGCACGGTGGTGCTCCGCCCGCAGGTCCTGACTTCTCTCTCTCTCCAGACAGCTGACCTGACATGACTTAGACTTAGACTTAGACAAACTTTATTGTCATCTTGCACATGGTGCATACAAAACGAAATTCCGTTGCATACGTCTTACAACAAAGTAGTGATATTGCAGTTGAATAGAAGTAACATATCCTATGAAAATGTATATATATACATATACTATATATATATATATATATATATATATATATATATTAAAAATAAGTATAAAGTGCAGCAGTGATAATTATGCAATAGTGCAAGTAGGCAAAACAGTATTCAAGAGTGTGCAGAGGAATGCTAAACCATGTATTAAACTTCTATTTAAAGGGTTTATACAAGTTCAGTAAAGTTGGTAGTGCGAGATAGTGCAAGATAGAGGTCCGTAGTGTCATAAAGTACAGTTCTGTGAATGTGTGATGCAGAGTTCAGTTTAGAGCTCAACAGTTCTAGTGTTCAACAGTCTGATGACAGCAGGGAAAAAGCTGTTGCAGAACCTGGTGGACCTGCAGCGGATGCTGCAAACCTCTTCCCAGAGGGCAGCAGGGAGAACAGTCCATGGTGGGGGTGTGATGGGTCATTGATGATGTTACGGGCACGGGACATGCAGCGCTGAGATGAAATGTCCTGAATGGAGGGAAGAGGAGCCCCTATGATCCTCTCTGCTGTCCTCACCACTCTCCTCACGTTCTTCCAATCGGAGGCGGTGCAGCCTCCACACCACACAGAGAGACAGCTTGTCAGAATGCTCTCTATGGTGCTCCTGTAGAACGTCCTCATGATGGGTGGGGGCAGGTGGGCTCTCCTCATCCTCCGCAGGAAGTACAAGCGCTTCTGTGCCCTCTTGACCAGTGCCGTAGTGTTCATAGTCCAGGTGAGGTCTTTTGTGATGTGGACCCCCAGGAATTTGGTGCTGCTGACCACCTCCACAGCTGAGCTGTTGATGATCAGTGGAGCGTGGTGAGGCTGTTTTTTCCTGAAGTCGACGATGATCTCCTTCATCTTCTCCTCATTCAGGATCAGGCTGTTTTCTCTGCACCAGCCCACCAGCTGCTCCACCTCCTCTCTGTAGTCCAGGTCGTTGTTGTCTCTGATGAGCCCCACCACCGTTGTGTCGTCTGCTGACTTCACGATGTGATTGGTGGTGAACCTGAGGACGCAGTCGTGTGTCATCAGGGTGCACAGCAGGGGGCTCAGGACGCAGCCCTGAAGGGAGCCTGTGCTGAGGGTGATGACATCAGAGGTGTTCTGTCCGACCCGGACTGACTGAGGTCTGTTGGTGAGGAAGTCTAGCAGCCAGTTGCGAAGGGGGGTGTTGAAGCCCAGGTGTTCCAATTTTCCTACCAGATGCTGTGGGATGATGGTGTTAAACGCTGAGCTGAAGTCCAGGAACAGCCTCCGCACATGGGTGTTCTTCTCCTCCAGGTGAGCCAGGCTCAGGTGAAGAACGGAGGAGATGGCTTCCTGAGTGGAGCGGTTTTGCCGGTCGGCAAACTGGAACGGGTCAAATAATAGGGGGAGTCTGGAAACGATGTGACCTTTAAGCAGCCTTTCGAAGCACTTCATCATAACCGGAGTCAGTGCAACAGGCCGGTAATCATTAAATGAGGTGATTTGAGGTTTCTTCGGCACCGGAATGATGGAGGCAGTCTTAAAGCACGCCGGCACTGTGGCTTGGCCCAGCGAGGTGTTAAAAATGTCTGTGATGACCCCAGCCAGATGACTTGCACATTCCCTGAACACACGCCCAGGAATGTTGTCCGGGCCAGGGGCCTTACAGGGGTTGACTCTCCTCAGGGTCTTCAACACATCGGCGGAGTCAAGGCAGAGTACCTCCTCTTCCTGATGGGGGACAGTTTTAACTGCTGGAGTGCCGTTTAGTGCCTCGAACCTCCCAAAGAAGTTATTTAGACCATTTAGAAAGTCAGCATCAACTACACCCACCGGGGGGGGGGGGAGGGTGAGTTGTCGTCTGTAATCGCCCGTATGCCTTGCCACATACTCCTGATGTTTTTGACGTCGTGGAAACGATCCTGAAATTTTCGACTGCGGTCTCGCTTCGCTATTCTGATGGCACGGTTCAAGTTGGCTCTCGCTGTCCTCAGTGTCTCCTTGTCGCCAGACTTGAAGGCAGAGTTCCGCGCTCGTAGCGTTTGACGTACCTCCTCAGTCATCCAGGGTCGTTGGTTGCCCCGGGTGATGATATTCTTAGTGGTGCTGACGTCCTCGGTGCATTTGTTGATGTAGGCTGACACAGTCATGGCACACGCATGTCTAATCTACATCGGGAAAACTGGGAGGGAGGGAGGCAGGCAGGGAGGCAGGCAGGGAGGCAGGCAGTGTCTGTCTGTTGAGGTTTTCACCTTGTTCTTCTCCTGCTGAAGTTCTAACTGGACGTCCATCAGTTTGGTTCTCAGCTCGTCATTGGCGGCCTGAAGGGCGTCCGTTCGCTCCGCCTTGGCCCGCCCTGCCGGAGCTCGTTTGGACATCTCTTACTCGAGTCTCGCCCGGTCGTCAGTCAGAGATCACAACATTTGTACCTGGAGAGCACAAACGCAGCGCTGTTTTCCACTGGCTTCGAACTCAACTTCAATCGGTACCGTAACTTACAACATCATAAACATAGAACTAGCTTGACTTATTCATTGAATAAATGCATTTGGTTCTTCAAAACTGCATCACGCAACATAGCGTGACCGAGACGGCCGTTATCCACCTGCGTGAAGTTATTTGGTGAAATGAATGAGATGTTTAAGACACCATCGTTCTGTCTCTATGTAGATGAAGGGAAATAATCGATTGCTGAAGGTCCAAAGGTGTTGTGATAAACAAATAAACATATTAGTGATTAGTGACATATTTGTGATAAACATATTAGGCAGGATAATCACATATGTTAACGTGACTGCCCACACTGTATTTATTTATGGTTATTTGTTAAATCGAGTACTGTTAGACATGAAATAGGAAGTGTTTAACATAAATGGAAGACGAAAGGGGTACTCACCATTGTAGCTCCTGCTGGTCAATGATACGAGCCTCTTCTTGCAGTGGAAAACATACAGCCAACAAACACCGTGGAACCTAAAGGAATGAAATTAAACATTAACATTTAGCCTAAACCAACATTCACAGATACAACGCAACGCAAACTACACAAACGTAAATCTTTTTAAACACAATGAGTTGTACTTACCGTGTACGCTCTAGACGGTCCACTTGCAAGCAGAAAATAAAGATATTTCTGTTGATAATCGTCGTGTTTGTATCCGGTGTCTCGCTCAAGGCCATTGCGCCCACAGATTTGAATTTTGGCGAGAGTTCAGCCTATTGACGTCATTTCCGCGGTGTAATACCCGCATATCTGAAACGGCAAAGTTAAGAGTAGAGTTAAATAAAGTTTTTAGTCAACGCAATAATTTACAACCGTTGACCAGTCGAAATAATCGTCGAAATTTGGCGTCTGTGGCTGGAAGCAGACGCCGAGTTCGACATTCCTCCCAAACGCCACACTCCCTCGCTTTTCAGGGCTAAAAAAAAACAGTTGTAATTACCTTGTACGCTCTAGACGGTCAAGTTGCAAGCTGAAAAAAAAAATATTTGCCTTGTAAGTCATCGTGTTACTAACCGCTGTGTCTTGTTTGCCAGAATTGCCGCTTTCCTACTTCCTGTTGCAAGCCACGCCCACGGATTATAATTTTGCCGTGAGTTCCGCCTATTGACGTCATGTCCGCGTCACATGACTGCGACGTAATATTATCTAAAACTGTTTGTGCGGTATTGTGTTGTTCTGTGCGGTATTGTGTTATTCTGTGCGGCGTCGTGTTGTTCTGTGCGGCGTCGTGTTGTTCAGTGCGGCATGGTGTTGTTCAGTGCGGCATGGTGTTGTTCAGTGCGGCATGGTGTTGTTCAGTGCGGCATGGTGTTGTTCAGTGCGGCATAATGTTGTTCAGTGCGGCATAATGTTGTTCAGTGCGGCATGGTGTTGTTCAGTGCGGCATGGTGTTGTTCAGTGCAACATGGTGTTGTTCAGTGCGGCATAATGTTGTTCAGTAAACCATAATGTTGTTCAGTGCGGCATGGTGTTGTTCAGTGCGGGATGGTGTTGTTCAGTGCGGCATGGTGTTGTTCAATGCGGCATGGTGTTGTTCAGTGCGGGATGGTGTTGTTCAGTGCAGGATGGTGTTGTTCAGTGCGGCATGGTGTTGTTCAATGCGGCATGGTGTTGTTCAGTGCGGCATGGTGTTGTTCAGTGCGGCATGGTGTTGTTCAGTGTGGCATGGTGTTGTTCAGTGCGGCATGGTGTTGTTCAGTGCGGCATGGTGTTGTTCAGTGCGGAATGGTGTTGTTCAGTGCGGCATGGTGTTGTTCAGTGTGGGATGGTGTTGTTCAATGCGGGATCGTGTTGTTCAGTACGGGGTGGTGTTGTTCAGTGCAGGATGGTGTTGTTCAGTGCAGGATGGTGTTGTTCAGTGCGGCATGGTGTTGTTCAATGCAGGATCGTGTTGTTCAGTGCAGCATGGTGTTGTTCAGTGCAGCATGGTGTTGTTCAGTGCGGCATGGTGTTGTTCAATGCGGCATGGTGTTGTTCAGTGCGGGATGGTGTTGTTCAGTGCGGCATGGTGTTTTTCAGTGCGGCATAATGTTGTTCAGTGCAGCATGGTGTTGTTCAGTGCAGGATGGTGTTGTTCAGTGCAGGATGGTGTTGTTCAATGCGGCATGGTGTTGTTCAGTGCGGGATGGTGTTGTTCAGTGCAGGATGGTGTTGTTCAGTGCGGCATGGTGTTGTTCAGTGCGGCATGGTGTTGTTCAGTGCGGCATGGTGTTGTTCAGTGCGGCATGGTGTTGTTCAGTGCGGCATGGTGTTGTTCAGTGCAGGATGGTGTTGTTCAATGCGGGATGGTGTTGTTCAGTGCGGGATGGTGTTGTTCAGTGCAGGATGGTGTTGTTCAGTGCGGCATGGTGTTGTTCAATGCGGCATGGTGTTGTTCAGTGCAGGATGGTGTTGTTCAGTGCAGCATGGTGTTGTTCAATGCGGCATGGTGTTGTTCAGTGCGGCATGGTGTTGTTCAGTGCAGGATGGTGTTGTTCAGTGCGGCATGGTGTTGTTCAATGCGGCATGGTGTTGTTCAGTGCAGGATGGTGTTGTTCAGTGCGGCATGGTGTTGTTCAATGCGGCATGGTGTTGTTCAGTGCGGCATAATGTTGTTCAGTGCGCCATAATGTTGTTCAGTGCGGCATGGTGTTGTTCAGTGCAGGATGGTGTTGTTCAGTGCGGCATGGTGTTGTTCAATGCGGGATCGTGTTGTTCAGTGCGGCATGGTGTTGTTCAGTGCGGCATGGTGTTGTTCAGTGCGGCATGGTGTTGTTCAGTGCAGGATGGTGTTGTTCAGTGCGGCATGGTGTTGTTCAATGCGGGATCGTGTTGTTCAGTGCGGCATGGTGTTGTTCAGTGCGGCATGGTGTTGTTCAGTGCGGCATGGTGTTGTTCAGTGCGGCATGGTGTTGTTCAGTGCGGCATAATGTTGTTCAGTGCGCCATAATGTTGTTCAGTGCGGCATGGTGTTGTTCAGTGCGGGATGGTGTTGTTCAGTGCGGCATGGTGTTGTTCAATGCGGGATCGTGTTGTTCAGTGTGGCATGGTGTTGTTCAGTGCGGCATGGTGTTGTTCAGTGCGGCATGGTGTTGTTCAGTGCGGCATGGTGTTGTTCAGTGCGGCATGGTGTTGTTCAGTGCGGCATAATGTTGTTCAGTGCGGCATAATGTTGTTCAGTGCGGCATAATGTTGTTCAGTGCGGCATAATGTTGTTCAGTGCGGCATAATGTTGTTCAGTGCGGCATAATGTTGTTCAGTGCGGGATGGTGTTGTTCATTGCGGCATGGTGTTGTTCAGTGCGGCATGGTGTTGTTCAGTGCGGCATGGTGTTGTTCAGTGCGGCATGGTGTTGTTCAATGCGGCATGGTGTTGTTCAGTTCGGGATGGTGTTGTTCAGTGCGGCATGGTGTTGTTCAGTGCGGCATAATGTTTTTCAGTGCGGCATGTTGTTGTTCAGTGCGGCATGGTGTTGTTCAGTGCAGCATAATGTTGTTCAGTGCGGCATGGTGTTGTTCAGTGCGGAATGGTGTTGTTCAGTGCGGCATGGTGTTGTTCAGTGCGGCATGGTGTTGTTCAGTGCGGCATGGTGTTGTTCAGTGCAGCATGGTGTTGTTCAGTGCGGGATGGTGTTCAATGCGGGATCGTGTTGTTCAGTGCGGCATGGTGTTGTTCAGTGCGGCATGGTGTTGTTCAGTGCGGCATGGTGTTGTTCAGTGCGGCATGGTGTTGTTCATTTCGGCATAATGTTGTTCAGTGCGGCATAATGTTGTTTAGTGCGGCATGGTGTTGTTCAGTGCGGGATGGTGTTGTTCAGTGCGTTATAATGTTGTTCAGTGCGGCATGGTGTTGTTCAGTGCGGCATGGTGTTGTTCAGTGCGGCATGGTGTTGTTCAGTGCGGCATAATGTTGTTCAGTGCGGCATAATGTTGTTCAGTGCGGGATGGTGTTGTTCAGTGCGGGATGGTGTTGTTCAGTGCGGCATGGTGTTCAATGCGGAATGGTGTTGTTCAGTGCAGGATGGTGTTGTTCAGTGCGGCATGGTGTTGTTCAGTGCGGCATAATGTTGTTCAGTGCGGCATGGTGTTGTTCAGTGCGGCATGGTGTTGTTCAGTGCGGCATGGTGTTGTTCAGTGCGGCATGGTGTTGTTCAGTGCGGCATAATGTTCAGTGCGGCATAATGTTGTTCAGTGCGGCATAATGTTGTTCAGTGCGGCATGGTGTTGTTCAGTGCGGGATGGTGTTGTTCAGTGCAGGATGGTGTTGTTCAGTGCGGCATGGTGTTCAGTGCGGGATGGTGTCTTTCAGTGCGGCATGGTGTCGTTCAGTGCGGCATGGTGTCTTTCAGTGCGGCATGGTGTCGTTCAGTGAGGCATGGTGTTGTTCAGTGCGGCATGGTGTTGTTTAGTGCGGCATGGTGTTGTTTAGTGCGGCATGGTGTTGTTCAGTGCGGGATGGTGTTGTTCAGTGTGGCATGGTGTTCAGTGCGGCATGGTGTTGTTCAGTGCGGTATCGTGTTGTTCAGTGCGGTATCGTGTTTCTCAGTGCGGTATCGTGTTGTTCAGTGCAGTATCGTTGTGTTGTTCGTATTGTGTTGTGTTGTTCGTAATGTGTTGTGTTGTTCGTATTGTGTTGTGTTGTTCGTATTGTGTTGTGTTGTTCGTATTGTGTTGTGTTGTTCATATTGTGTTGTTCATATTGTGTTGAGTTGTTCGTATTGTGTTGTGTTGTTCGTATTGTGTTGCCTTTAACACTTAGCCTCTAACACTTAGCCTCTAACACTTAGCCTCTAACACTTAGCCTCTAACACTTAGCCTCTAGCATCTAGAAGGTAAATAAATAGGAAGGAAGGACTCACCGGTGACGTCTTCGCCCACGTCCAAGCGTTGTACTTTGTATTTTCATCCTTCTGACAGTGGAAAACATAGCCAACAAACACCGTGGAACCTAAACGAATGAAAGAAAACTATCATTTGGCCACAACCAACATTCACAGATACAACACAATGTGACGTGCGGGGTTGAGGTTAAAGGTTGAGTGAAGGGCCCTCGTTTTAAACTACTTTTTTGAAAAGGATTGGGAACAAGTAAGACGTATTTAATTTATTTAATGGGAAGTAGTAAGAGCTATTGAATTTAATCTATGTATTATATTCTATTGTATTGTATTCTGTTGTATTCTTTTGGATTGTATTCACACTAACCCCACTAAAACTTCAGCCCACAAAAACTCGCCTCTGGCGCCTAGCCTCTGGCACTTAGCCTCTAACACTTAGCCTTTAACACTTAGCCTTTAACACTTAGCCTTTAACACTTAGCCTTTAACACTTAGCCTTTAACACTTAGCCTAGAAGGTGAATAAATAGGGTTAAAGGTTGAGTGAAGGGCCCTCGTTTTAAACTACTGTTTTGAAAAGGAGTGGGAACAAGTAAGACGTATTTAATTTATTTAATGGGAAGTAGTAAGACTTATTAAATTTATTTAATCTACTTTTCTTCCCAGGCAAAATTTGATGTGCTGCAATTCCAAATTTCCAAAGTGAATGAAGGAATGAAGTCCTTTAAATTATGATTTTGTATAAATACTAGGCATTAACACAAAATCGACGGCACAAAATGGGCAGACTTTACTTGTTTGAAAAGGACTGGTTACAAGACAGACTTTTTTAATTTATTTAATGGGAAGAAGACTTAGTTTAATTGATCTATTTTTGTTCCCTGGCAAAATTCGATTTGCTGCAATTCCAAATTTCCAAAGTGAATGAAGGCAAGAAGTCGTTTAAATTATGATTTTGTTTAAATACTAGGCATGGACACAAAATCTACGGCACAAAATGGGCAGACTTTACTTGTTTGAAGAGGACTGGTTACAAGACAGACTTTTCTGATTTATTTAATGGGAAGAGGACTTATTTAGTTTATTTAATCTATTTTTGTTCCCTGGCAAAATTGGATTTGCTGAAATTGTATTTTGCCAAATCTCGATTTGAGACCTGATAGGAAGTATTAAACGCTTAGTTAAATCAATACAAGTTGGTAATAAGAGCGAGTAATGTTGGTTGAACCGATGAATGAAGGTTGAAAGCAATTTAAATTATGACTTTGTATAAATACTAGATATTAACAGAACATCTACTGCGCGAAATGGGCAGAGTTTACTTGTTTGAGAAGGAGTGGCTTATTCAAAACTAAGATTTATGTAATCTGTTTGTTCCCAGGCAAAATTGGATGTGATGCAATTCCAAATTTCACCACATGATGGTGCCCAAATTTGACTTCATAGGACATATTAAACACTTAGCTTGTTATTATGTTCAAGGTAATCAGATTTGTTTATCATTCTAATGGCCTCTTCAAAACTATTCTGGATTACTACTTTGGATCTATTCTACATTACTTGGCAACAACATACTCTGTAACAGATTAGGCAGTATAATCACATATGTTAACTTGAGAGTGCCCACACTCAATCTACTTATCGTGATGTGTTAAATCAATTACTGTTAGACATTATTTGTCTGATAATCTACCAAATCTTTGAATTGAAGAATTTGTGATTTAATTAATAGCTTGTTCAGGGTAATCAGACTTGTATATAATTCTAATGGCCTTCTTTTGAAAACTATTCTGAATTACAACTTTGGATCTTATATTACTTTGCAACATTCTACTCGGTGACAGATTAGGCAGTATAATCACATATGTTAACTTCAGTGCCCATACTGTATTTATTTATGGTTATTTGTTAAATCAAGTACTGTTAGACATGAAATAGGAAGTGTTTAACATAAATGTTATGGCTACTCACCATTGTAGCTCGCTCCTGGTCAATGATATGAGCCTCTTCTTGCAGTGGAAAACTTGCAGCCAACAAACACCGTGGAACCTAAAGGAATGAAATTAAACATTAACATTTCGCCTGGACAAACATTCACACGTACAACGCAACGCGGCTACACTTCTGCTATTACAAACGTAAATCTCCTTAAACACAACGAGTGTTACTTACCGTGTACGCTCTAGGCAAAATTGGATGTGATGCAATTCCAAATCTATCTGAAACGGCAGTTAAAAGTAGAGTTACATCAAGTTTTCTTTTTTAATCAACACAATCATTTACAACCGTTGACCAGAAAGAATCGTCGAAATTCGACGTCCCCCACAAACGCCACGCTCACTCGCTTTTCAGGGCAACAAAAGTACTTCTTTTTAAAAACGATGAGTTGTACTTACCGTGTACGCTCTGGACGGTCCAGTTGCAAGCAGAAAATAAAAATATTTCTCTTGTTAGTCGTATGTTACCATCCGCTGTGTCTTTGTCAACATCGCCGCCATTTTCCTACTTCCTGCTGCGAGCCACGCCCACGGATTTAAATTTGGGCGGAAGCTCTTTCCATTGGCGTCGTTTTCGCGTATAGCAAATCCGATTGGTTGGGAAGGGGGCACGGTTATGCAGCCGAGGGGTCCTGTGATCGGTGGGATGTAAAGTAGGCGTCGACGTCACGTCCGCGTCACGTGACCACGACGTGGCAGACGTCATATAGCCACCGCTGTTTTGTTTAGTAGACTTACAGTTGTTATGCATTGACATAATGGCGCACACACCAAATAGATTTAAATAAATTAAATAATTCTTCTGCCCACTCTCTTTTAAACAAGTTAACTCTCCCCGCGGATTTGAATTCCGGCGAAAGTTACGCCCATCGACGTCACGTATGTCACGTGACCACGACGTGGCAGATGTCATATAGCAACCGCTGTTTTGTTTAGTAGATTTACAGTTGTTATGCATTGGCATAATGGTGTGCACTCAAAATAGATTTAAATAAATTAAATATTTCTTCTGCCCACTCCCTTTTAAACAAGTTAACTCTGCCCACGTCCATTGACGTCTTGTCTGCGTCACGTGACCACGACGTAGCGACGTCATATAGTAACCGCTGTTTTGATCAGTAGACTTAGTTATTATGCGTTGACATAATGGCGCACTGGTTAGCATGGCCACCTCTTAAGCATGATGTTGCGGGTTCGACGCCTGATCAATGTTAGCATGGAGTGAGCTGAAGTGCATGGCGCTGAAGATTTGAATCTTTGAAATGCGCTGAGGTCTGACATATCAGGCAGAATGGTTTGCCATCACGTTCAACAAAAAATAGAAACTTTCCCACTCTGATTAAAACGTCCTGTGTTCATCTACGTATTTTCGTTTTGCTGTGCATCTTTTCCCTGCCATTTCGAGAGCCCAATTGACACTCATAGTTTAAAGAAATGTGTTTGCCCATCCTACTTTGTGGAATTTCACCACATGCGCTTTTGACCAAAATACCAAATTGAACTCAAGTGAAGCCAACACGCACAACCCCCCCCCCCCACACACACACACACACACACACACACAAATGTTGATATGAACATAAAAGAGCCGCATGCGGTTCGGGAGTTGCGGCTTGGCCAAACCTGTACTATACAACTTTATTTGTATAAAATTTTCACAACAGCTGTCACACAAACAAAGCGGGAAAAACCGAAGACGTGCGTGTTCCGCCCACGCTGGATTTATTTGCACCTTTGAAAAGACACCGTATTGCCGCAGATGTGGCAAAGAGTACTTTTGGGCATCTGAGACGGAAGGATGTCCAAAGCATCACGTCACCTGCTCTGGTAGGCATGGTGGTGGGACGTTGAGGTCAACCGCTTTGGGGTTGGCTGAATCTTTGATCGCAGGATGCCACACACTTGAAGACAGAAGCAGAAAAGCAGAGCTAAATGCAAAATGTACTCACCGGTGACTCCAATTTTTTTCCCCCCTGAAGAAACAGCTGGACGGGTGGCCCCGGCTGGCCAGTGGGACTCTTGTTATTCTGACCCTTTTTAGTGCGCGTTTGGGGCAACAACCGTTTTTTGTGGCGCTCTCTTCTGGTTCAAAAGTGCCCTGCATGTGAATTTGCTTTTCCTGCCTTCTGATTGGATGAGCGCCGGTGTGACGCGGTGCCTTTGTCACCGTGGCGGGGGGTATACGTTGGCATCGGAGCGTCTGCCAACGTCTGAGACCGGCTGGCAGTGTATCGGAGGTGTCGAGTGCGGTGCCGCTGGAGCTCACTCACCAGCTGGTGTTAGGGCCACAGAATGAAGGCCAAGGAGAAGAATAGAAAGAGAAACAGAAACTTCTCCTCCAATTGTTTGATTTGTCTCTTCTGAGCTTCGATGAATTCTTTCAGCTCTTTGTTCCTCTAGGACGGACAAATGGAAAGTGGCATTCAAAAGCCAGTAAGCGTGCAAGTAAGTGCCGGGCTGGCTTTGGGCCCTTACCTGTTGCGCGCTGTGCAGCAGATCCATTCTCTCGGAGGATGCAAGCGTCGCGCTCCCTCAACTCGCACATCAGGGCTCGCTTCCATTGGTCCACGGCGCTCCTAAGCTCTTCTCTCTGATCCGCCGTCAGCACGTCATTCACGCCAGCGTGGCTGGCTTTTTCGCCGTCCGTGGCGGGGCAGTCCCGCTGCGGTAGCGCCTCGTACAACATGGCCTCCAGCTCCAGGATCCTCTGGGCCGCAATCCTCGTCCATCAGTGGTCCGGCGGGAGATTTGAGGGCGGCTTACCTTATGAGCCTGGTCCATGGAACACTTCCTGAAGTCCAACTCTTCATCCAGGTAGCCCTTCTGCTTGCAGAACATATCCTAGCACAGCTCAAGGTCAGAATTGTTGGGGCACATTGCCGGAGTTCCCCTTGGCTGATGTCGCGTGTCTGTCTACCTTCTCACTTTCAATGTCCAACATCTTCTGTTGAAGTGCTGACTTGGTCACTTTGATGTATTCTAACCACTGAGGAAAGGCTGCTGTCACATAAGCAGAATGCGAGAGCGTGCGTGGACGTGCGCGTTACCTTCTCGGCTAGGGTGAGAAGGGTCCTGGCGTGAATCACGACCACCTGCTCCTCGTTGGTGAGATTCTGCAAGAGCCCAAAGGCACAGCGTCAACAAGCTTCTTTCAGCGCAAAGCCTTCCAAAAGTCACATTTGAGCCGCCGAGTCTCGTGGAGTGCGAACATAAGGAGTTCGACATACACTTACGGCGTTATAGCCCAGGATGTCCAGCTTCTTCATCAGATCACTGATGACGATGTCCGGGGGAAAGGCGCAAGGAGCAATGTAAGGTGTTCTGGGACCTCGGGTTAAGGTTAGGGTTGCGAGGGACGCCTTACGTACGCTCACGCCCTCGGCCTCGCAGTAGATCTGCAAAGGGCTGAGGCCGTCTGGGAAAAGGACTTGCAGAAACTTCAAGACGGGGGAGCGCCACTCCCTCTCCTGAAAGGCAGAGGCATGCATCCGTCCGTCCGTCCGTCCGTCCGTCACATCTCTGGCCTCAACACGCTTGTGCGAGTCTTCCCACCTCCAGCTCCAGGATGCGGAACTCAAGCAGTTCGTTTTGGTCTCGGATATCCTGGATGTCCTCTTTCAGACGCGCTTCTTCCGCCTCCATCCGCCTGACCTGAAAAGACAGTCAGACCTCATCTGCGGGGCTTCCCGACGGGTGTGACGCCAAGCGACTCCGCCCAGCGCCTTTCTTTCCGTCACCTTTTTGGCCAACTGCTGATTGCTCTGACGCAGCAGCTGCTTCTCCTCCACCCACTTGACATTCTAGAAGAGACAAACGCGTGGACAGCTTTGGAATGTTGTGTCATTTTCATCCACAAATTCTTTGGTTGACTGGAAAATGACATTTGCTTTTCTCCGCGTTTTCCCAGCCACGTTCGGGGGGGGGGGTTGGTCCAGTAATGCCAGACGAATGAGTGACTGAAGAATGTAGCTATTTTGTCTGAGAAAAAGGTGTGCTCATTGATGAGCTTACCTGTCCTTGTTGCTTCAGCGCTGACTCCAGATCTGCTACTCTGCTTTGATAGTGACCCATTTCTACCATCAGCTTTTCTCTGGTCTGAAAGGAGGAGGAGGGAGGCTCCTCCTCCTCCTTTCAGACCAGAGAACACCCGAGGCTGGGTGAGAACGGGGAGGCTGCGACCCGGCCGGGGGTTGCGGGAAGGGGCGCCACCTTGATCTCCTTCTCGGCGTCGTAGTCCCCTTCGCTGGTCTGGGCTAGCAGAGCGTAGGCTCGTTGCAGCGCTTGATATTCTTGCGTCAGCTGGCGGTAGCGAAGCTCCGCCTCTTCATGCGCACACCAATGCAACACAGCACTAGTACCAGAATCAGTCAGACCGGCGACAAAGCACCCGCGACGCAAAGACGAGTCCGATTCCAGGCTGAAGAGGAATGTTTGGTGCCAATACGCTGGCAGAAATGGCGGGCTACCTCTTCGGGTTCCGTGTCGGGGGTTCTGTCGGTGTGAAAAGACAAGGACGATCCGTCCGGGTCCACCAACACGTCTTCGTCGTAGCCGTAAAATGTTTCGATGACCTGCGGGCGCGGAAGCAAACATCTCTCTGAACAAACTGAAGCGACACCTCACGATGAATCGACGAGAGGAACGATAGCGAGAAAAAGGCCATTTCATCTTGCGCAACACCAAGCAGCCGCAAACAAACAGACTCACCTTGCAGGACCTCACGCTTTGTTCCTCCTCAGAGATTCTCGACGTCGGTATCGTAGCAGCAAATCTCTCTCCTGTCGACACAAATAATCCGCCTTTGAGATTCTTTGGATGCAAAGGGAACGAACGGCTCCGGCGCAGAAACAAACGCGACTCACAATGACATTTCTGACATGAGCTCCTGTCTCCAGAGCCTGAAAAACACGTCACCGGCGATGATTGGAGGGACGCTCGTCTTTTCCAAAAGTGACAACTACAGGGTGTGTCAGGGTTTTCCAGATTATCTTTATCGTATCATTGTGTTGCTTTGACTTTGACTGCGACCTGTAATAAATAATATTATTTATCCCTTATTTATCCCTATCGCTTATCCCTTCCTACACAAAGTCGTAAAACACCCCTTGCTATGTTTTGACTAGAGGTCAAGGGCTTCCTCTATTCAATCCACTCTTACACCCACCCTGTTTCTCTTAATTAAAATGCTCGTGCAGGAGCCGAGAGTCAGACTTCATTCGTACAACGGATGGACTCTCCACCTGCAGGTGTCCAAAAGAACTTACTTGTCTCCCGTGTGGTTCTTGCAAAATAAGTTGGAGCGAGCGCAACTCTAACAGGGTGCATTTTGCCACTAGCTGCCTACGGACAATGACGTCGCGCTCGCGGCTCATGGTTGACGGGCTGAGCAGCCGGGCAAGTCCGTCGTTTTCAGCGCACAGCGAGTGGCAAAGGCGCTGACAAAACGGGAGCTTTGAGCTGCTGAAAACGGCAAAACAAGTCTAAAGCGTGTTCAAACGCGTGCGCACAATGCTCCTGCTTGAAAGGTCGGAATTTAAGGGGCCAATTTTTTGGATGGCGGCCGCCGGCCAAGCTTTGGACGGAAAAGGTTTCCTGGCGACAGCGAGCGAGCGCGGCGCTGCCGTACGTGCACCGAGTCGCCTGCCTGAAGACCTTGGACAAGTCGTCGATGATGTGCCGCTGCTCCACAACTTGAAGGAACTCCATTTCACCGTCCTGCTGGCCGCAACCGCGGTCCAGGTCATTGAGCGAACTAGGCCTTCTCTGTGGAACACAAATGCAGTGGACTCTGTTGGCACGCCGCCGTTGTCCGCGTCGACTTACCAAGCTTGCCATCTCCTCGTTCTCCTGGGTGACAAAGCGCACTTTGTTTTCAAGGCGACACAGCACCAGCGAGAGTTCTTCATTCTTCCTGCTCAGGCGTTTGTTTTTGTACAGGAGTGGCAGAAACTGGCTTTCTGTTTCTCTCAGTCGCTTTAGCTGCAAGCATGAAGTGCGGGATGTGAAAGACGCACAACACGCGGGCCAGAACGTATCCATTCCTTTTGCATCGGTTTGAACGGAATCGTGGCTTTGGCTCCCAATAAAAGACATCTACCAGGCAACCGACTCGCCGCGCCGCTCAACTAATAAGCAAGCGCAATGGGTGCCTCGCTGGATGGCGCGCATCAAACGTAGCGCAAACCTTCAAGCGTGCCGTCAATAAATTACCAGTTCATTGCGCTCTTCAGAAAGCAGGGCGTTTCGATCCTCCAGTTTCCTGATGACTGCGCTGAGCTCAGCGATTTTCAGATGAAACCGTCGCGTGTCCCGATCCTCCTGAGACTGAAAACGCCCCGCAACACACACACACAAGCACTCGTTCAAAGTTCAAAACTGTTTTTGTGCTACCTTCCTCCAGCAACGAACTAAGTCATGCGTACTGCAAGTGTGTGATGAGGTGGCTTATGCAATGAAGAGGATTGCTAGTAGCGGCGTTGACCCCACTTCCAGGGTAGTTTAGGCCCGCCCTTTGGGAATCCCTCAGGGCAGCGATCTGCTGCTCGGCAGCCTGAGTCTGCAGCTGAAGGCGGTGGACGTGGCCGGCCCCAGGGCTTCATCCAAAACACTAACCGCTCTGTCTTTCAGCTTGATCTCATCCGTCTGGATGTACAAACGGGGAGCGCTCAGGCAGGCGGGCAAACTCATTTGCCAGAATTGTGACAAAAACAAAGAGAGCAACCGGCCAATTTTTTTCTTGAATCGACTAGAACACCTTTGCTGTGACAAAAGCGAAGCGAGCAACCGGACATTTTCTTCTTGTGAAATAGAATAGAATAGAATGCCTTAGGTGTCATTGCACTGCAGGTATACAACGAAATTGGGAACATAGCCACGCACCGCGCATCTGATCAGTCCTACCAGTCGGCGGATCTCCCTCTCGCAGTCTCTCTTGGTTCGGCTCAGCTCCTCCCGATGCTGGTGATGAGCCGATCGGAGCTCGGCCGCTCGGGACTGCCAGGCCTGCTGGGCCGCTGCCAGGGCTTCTTCCGCGCTCCTGGTGGAGGCGACACCGCTCGGTCTCCCGACACCGCCGCGTCTCCTCCACCTCCGCCAGCAAAGCGCCCCCCCTCCTCACCTGAGCAGACATTGCGCCACACCGGGCCGTTGAGACCGCAACGGAGCGCCGCGACGCTTACTGGGGACAAGCTACACAATACGGTAGCGGCCGCATCGAAGCCCGACGTGGCGTGCGGATAGTCAGACACGGATAGAGCGGATCACCTTGTCCATGGAGCCGTCCCTCAGGCTGAGGACCAAGGCATTCAGTCGCTGGATCTCTCCATCTTCGATTTTGATCACTCTCATCAGCTCCATTTCATTCTGCCGCAGTAATGTCTCCCTGGTAATGGCTAACTCTTTCTGCTTCTCCTCATGGAGTTTGCTTTTGAGTTCCGTCATGGCGGCGGTGGCACGGTGGTGCTCCGCCCGCAGGTCCTGACTTCTCTCTCTCTCCAGACAGCTGACCTGACATGACTTAGACTTAGACTTAGACAAACTTTATTGTCATCTTGCACATGGTGCATACAAAACGAAATTCCGTTGCATACGTCTTACAACAAAGTAGTGATATTGCAGTTGAATAGAAGTAACATATCCTATGAAAATGTATATATATACATATACTATATATATATATATATATATATATATATATATATATATATATATATATATTAAAAATAAGTATAAAGTGCAGCAGTGATAATTATGCAATAGTGCAAGTAGGCAAAACAGTATTCAAGAGTGTGCAGAGGAATGCTAAACCATGTATTAAACTTCTATTTAAAGGGTTTATACAAGTTCAGTAAAGTTGGTAGTGCGAGATAGTGCAAGATAGAGGTCCGTAGTGTCATAAAGTACAGTTCTGTGAATGTGTGATGCAGAGTTCAGTTTAGAGCTCAACAGTTCTAGTGTTCAACAGTCTGATGACAGCAGGGAAAAAGCTGTTGCAGAACCTGGTGGACCTGCAGCGGATGCTGCAAACCTCTTCCCAGAGGGCAGCAGGGAGAACAGTCCATGGTGGGGGTGTGATGGGTCATTGATGATGTTACGGGCACGGGACATGCAGCGCTGAGATGAAATGTCCTGAATGGAGGGAAGAGGAGCCCCTATGATCCTCTCTGCTGTCCTCACCACTCTCCTCACGTTCTTCCAATCGGAGGCGGTGCAGCCTCCACACCACACAGAGAGACAGCTTGTCAGAATGCTCTCTATGGTGCTCCTGTAGAACGTCCTCATGATGGGTGGGGGCAGGTGGGCTCTCCTCATCCTCCGCAGGAAGTACAAGCGCTTCTGTGCCCTCTTGACCAGTGCCGTAGTGTTCATAGTCCAGGTGAGGTCTTTTGTGATGTGGACCCCCAGGAATTTGGTGCTGCTGACCACCTCCACAGCTGAGCTGTTGATGATCAGTGGAGCGTGGTGAGGCTGTTTTTTCCTGAAGTCGACGATGATCTCCTTCATCTTCTCCTCATTCAGGATCAGGCTGTTTTCTCTGCACCAGCCCACCAGCTGCTCCACCTCCTCTCTGTAGTCCAGGTCGTTGTTGTCTCTGATGAGCCCCACCACCGTTGTGTCGTCTGCTGACTTCACGATGTGATTGGTGGTGAACCTGAGGACGCAGTCGTGTGTCATCAGGGTGCACAGCAGGGGGCTCAGGACGCAGCCCTGAAGGGAGCCTGTGCTGAGGGTGATGACATCAGAGGTGTTCTGTCCGACCCGGACTGACTGAGGTCTGTTGGTGAGGAAGTCTAGCAGCCAGTTGCGAAGGGGGGTGTTGAAGCCCAGGTGTTCCAATTTTCCTACCAGATGCTGTGGGATGATGGTGTTAAACGCTGAGCTGAAGTCCAGGAACAGCCTCCGCACATGGGTGTTCTTCTCCTCCAGGTGAGCCAGGCTCAGGTGAAGAACGGAGGAGATGGCTTCCTGAGTGGAGCGGTTTTGCCGGTCGGCAAACTGGAACGGGTCAAATAATAGGGGGAGTCTGGAAACGATGTGACCTTTAAGCAGCCTTTCGAAGCACTTCATCATAACCGGAGTCAGTGCAACAGGCCGGTAATCATTAAATGAGGTGATTTGAGGTTTCTTCGGCACCGGAATGATGGAGGCAGTCTTAAAGCACGCCGGCACTGTGGCTTGGCCCAGCGAGGTGTTAAAAATGTCTGTGATGACCCCAGCCAGATGACTTGCACATTCCCTGAACACACGCCCAGGAATGTTGTCCGGGCCAGGGGCCTTACAGGGGTTGACTCTCCTCAGGGTCTTCAACACATCGGCGGAGTCAAGGCAGAGTACCTCCTCTTCCTGATGGGGGACAGTTTTAACTGCTGGAGTGCCGTTTAGTGCCTCGAACCTCCCAAAGAAGTTATTTAGACCATTTAGAAAGTCAGCATCAACTACACCCACCGGGGGGGGGGGGGAGGGTGAGTTGTCGTCTGTAATCGCCCGTATGCCTTGCCACATACTCCTGATGTTTTTGACGTCGTGGAAACGATCCTGAAATTTTCGACTGCGGTCTCGCTTCGCTATTCTGATGGCACGGTTCAAGTTGGCTCTCGCTGTCCTCAGTGTCTCCTTGTCGCCAGACTTGAAGGCAGAGTTCCGCGCTCGTAGCGTTTGACGTACCTCCTCAGTCATCCAGGGTCGTTGGTTGCCCCGGGTGATGATATTCTTAGTGGTGCTGACGTCCTCGGTGCATTTGTTGATGTAGGCTGACACAGTCATGGCACACGCATGTCTAATCTACATCGGGAAAACTGGGAGGGAGGGAGGCAGGCAGGGAGGCAGGCAGGGAGGCAGGCAGTGTCTGTCTGTTGAGGTTTTCACCTTGTTCTTCTCCTGCTGAAGTTCTAACTGGACGTCCATCAGTTTGGTTCTCAGCTCGTCATTGGCGGCCTGAAGGGCGTCCGTTCGCTCCGCCTTGGCCCGCCCTGCCGGAGCTCGTTTGGACATCTCTTACTCGAGTCTCGCCCGGTCGTCAGTCAGAGATCACAACATTTGTACCTGGAGAGCACAAACGCAGCGCTGTTTTCCACTGGCTTCGAACTCAACTTCAATCGGTACCGTAACTTACAACATCATAAACATAGAACTAGCTTGACTTATTCATTGAATAAATGCATTTGGTTCTTCAAAACTGCATCACGCAACATAGCGTGACCGAGACGGCCGTTATCCACCTGCGTGAAGTTATTTGGTGAAATGAATGAGATGTTTAAGACACCATCGTTCTGTCTCTATGTAGATGAAGGGAAATAATCGATTGCTGAAGGTCCAAAGGTGTTGTGATAAACAAATAAACATATTAGTGATTAGTGACATATTTGTGATAAACATATTAGGCAGGATAATCACATATGTTAACGTGACTGCCCACACTGTATTTATTTATGGTTATTTGTTAAATCGAGTACTGTTAGACATGAAATAGGAAGTGTTTAACATAAATGGAAGACGAAAGGGGTACTCACCATTGTAGCTCCTGCTGGTCAATGATACGAGCCTCTTCTTGCAGTGGAAAACATACAGCCAACAAACACCGTGGAACCTAAAGGAATGAAATTAAACATTAACATTTAGCCTAAACCAACATTCACAGATACAACGCAACGCAAACTACACAAACGTAAATCTTTTTAAACACAATGAGTTGTACTTACCGTGTACGCTCTAGACGGTCCACTTGCAAGCAGAAAATAAAGATATTTCTGTTGATAATCGTCGTGTTTGTATCCGGTGTCTCGCTCAAGGCCATTGCGCCCACAGATTTGAATTTTGGCGAGAGTTCAGCCTATTGACGTCATTTCCGCGGTGTAATACCCGCATATCTGAAACGGCAAAGTTAAGAGTAGAGTTAAATAAAGTTTTTAGTCAACGCAATAATTTACAACCGTTGACCAGTCGAAATAATCGTCGAAATTTGGCGTCTGTGGCTGGAAGCAGACGCCGAGTTCGACATTCCTCCCAAACGCCACACTCCCTCGCTTTTCAGGGCTAAAAAAAAACAGTTGTAATTACCTTGTACGCTCTAGACGGTCAAGTTGCAAGCTGAAAAAAAAAATATTTGCCTTGTAAGTCATCGTGTTACTAACCGCTGTGTCTTGTTTGCCAGAATTGCCGCTTTCCTACTTCCTGTTGCAAGCCACGCCCACGGATTATAATTTTGCCGTGAGTTCCGCCTATTGACGTCATGTCCGCGTCACATGACTGCGACGTAATATTATCTAAAACTGTTTGTGCGGTATTGTGTTGTTCTGTGCGGTATTGTGTTATTCTGTGCGGCGTCGTGTTGTTCTGTGCGGCGTCGTGTTGTTCAGTGCGGCATGGTGTTGTTCAGTGCGGCAGGGTGTTGTTCAGTGCGGCATGGTGTTGTTCAGTGCGGCATGGTGTTGTTCAGTGCGGCATAATGTTGTTCAGTGCGGCATAATGTTGTTCAGTGCGGCATGGTGTTGTTCAGTGCGGCATGGTGTTGTTCAGTGCAACATGGTGTTGTTCAGTGCGGCATAATGTTGTTCAGTAAACCATAATGTTGTTCAGTGCGGCATGGTGTTGTTCAGTGCGGGATGGTGTTGTTCAGTGCGGCATGGTGTTGTTCAATGCGGCATGGTGTTGTTCAGTGCGGGATGGTGTTGTTCAGTGCAGGATGGTGTTGTTCAGTGCGGCATGGTGTTGTTCAATGCGGCATGGTGTTGTTCAGTGCGGCATGGTGTTGTTCAGTGCGGCATGGTGTTGTTCAGTGTGGCATGGTGTTGTTCAGTGCGGCATGGTGTTGTTCAGTGCGGCATGGTGTTGTTCAGTGCGGAATGGTGTTGTTCAGTGCGGCATGGTGTTGTTCAGTGTGGGATGGTGTTGTTCAATGCGGGATCGTGTTGTTCAGTACGGGGTGGTGTTGTTCAGTGCAGGATGGTGTTGTTCAGTGCAGGATGGTGTTGTTCAGTGCGGCATGGTGTTGTTCAATGCAGGATCGTGTTGTTCAGTGCAGCATGGTGTTGTTCAGTGCAGCATGGTGTTGTTCAGTGCGGCATGGTGTTGTTCAATGCGGCATGGTGTTGTTCAGTGCGGGATGGTGTTGTTCAGTGCGGCATGGTGTTTTTCAGTGCGGCATAATGTTGTTCAGTGCAGCATGGTGTTGTTCAGTGCAGGATGGTGTTGTTCAGTGCAGGATGGTGTTGTTCAATGCGGCATGGTGTTGTTCAGTGCGGGATGGTGTTGTTCAGTGCAGGATGGTGTTGTTCAGTGCGGCATGGTGTTGTTCAGTGCGGCATGGTGTTGTTCAGTGCGGCATGGTGTTGTTCAGTGCGGCATGGTGTTGTTCAGTGCGGCATGGTGTTGTTCAGTGCAGGATGGTGTTGTTCAATGCGGGATGGTGTTGTTCAGTGCGGGATGGTGTTGTTCAGTGCAGGATGGTGTTGTTCAGTGCGGCATGGTGTTGTTCAATGCGGCATGGTGTTGTTCAGTGCAGGATGGTGTTGTTCAGTGCAGCATGGTGTTGTTCAATGCGGCATGGTGTTGTTCAGTGCGGCATGGTGTTGTTCAGTGCAGGATGGTGTTGTTCAGTGCGGCATGGTGTTGTTCAATGCGGCATGGTGTTGTTCAGTGCAGGATGGTGTTGTTCAGTGCGGCATGGTGTTGTTCAATGCGGCATGGTGTTGTTCAGTGCGGCATAATGTTGTTCAGTGCGCCATAATGTTGTTCAGTGCGGCATGGTGTTGTTCAGTGCAGGATGGTGTTGTTCAGTGCGGCATGGTGTTGTTCAATGCGGGATCGTGTTGTTCAGTGCGGCATGGTGTTGTTCAGTGCGGCATGGTGTTGTTCAGTGCGGCATGGTGTTGTTCAGTGCAGGATGGTGTTGTTCAGTGCGGCATGGTGTTGTTCAATGCGGGATCGTGTTGTTCAGTGCGGCATGGTGTTGTTCAGTGCGGCATGGTGTTGTTCAGTGCGGCATGGTGTTGTTCAGTGCGGCATGGTGTTGTTCAGTGCGGCATAATGTTGTTCAGTGCGCCATAATGTTGTTCAGTGCGGCATGGTGTTGTTCAGTGCGGGATGGTGTTGTTCAGTGCGGCATGGTGTTGTTCAGTGCGGGATGGTGTTGTTCAGTGCGGCATGGTGTTGTTCAATGCGGGATCGTGTTGTTCAGTGTGGCATGGTGTTGTTCAGTGCGGCATGGTGTTGTTCAGTGCGGCATGGTGTTGTTCAGTGCGGCATGGTGTTGTTCAGTGCGGCATGGTGTTGTTCAGTGCGGCATAATGTTGTTCAGTGCGGCATAATGTTGTTCAGTGCGGCATAATGTTGTTCAGTGCGGCATAATGTTGTTCAGTGCGGCATAATGTTGTTCAGTGCGGCATAATGTTGTTCAGTGCGGGATGGTGTTGTTCATTGCGGCATGGTGTTGTTCAGTGCGGCATGGTGTTGTTCAGTGCGGCATGGTGTTGTTCAGTGCGGCATGGTGTTGTTCAATGCGGCATGGTGTTGTTCAGTTCGGGATGGTGTTGTTCAGTGCGGCATGGTGTTGTTCAGTGCGGCATAATGTTTTTCAGTGCGGCATGTTGTTGTTCAGTGCGGCATGGTGTTGTTCAGTGCAGCATAATGTTGTTCAGTGCGGCATGGTGTTGTTCAGTGCGGAATGGTGTTGTTCAGTGCGGCATGGTGTTGTTCAGTGCGGCATGGTGTTGTTCAGTGCGGCATGGTGTTGTTCAGTGCGGCATGGTGTTGTTCAGTGCAGCATGGTGTTGTTCAGTGCGGGATGGTGTTCAATGCGGGATCGTGTTGTTCAGTGCGGCATGGTGTTGTTCAGTGCGGCATGGTGTTGTTCAGTGCGGCATGGTGTTGTTCAGTGCGGCATGGTGTTGTTCATTTCGGCATAATGTTGTTCAGTGCGGCATAATGTTGTTTAGTGCGGCATGGTGTTGTTCAGTGCGGGATGGTGTTGTTCAGTGCGTTATAATGTTGTTCAGTGCGGCATGGTGTTGTTCAGTGCGGCATGGTGTTGTTCAGTGCGGCATGGTGTTGTTCAGTGCGGCATAATGTTGTTCAGTGCGGCATAATGTTGTTCAGTGCGGGATGGTGTTGTTCAGTGCGGGATGGTGTTGTTCAGTGCGGCATGGTGTTCAATGCGGAATGGTGTTGTTCAGTGCAGGATGGTGTTGTTCAGTGCGGCATGGTGTTGTTCAGTGCGGCATAATGTTGTTCAGTGCGGCATGGTGTTGTTCAGTGCGGCATGGTGTTGTTCAGTGCGGCATGGTGTTGTTCAGTGCGGCATGGTGTTGTTCAGTGCGGCATAATGTTCAGTGCGGCATAATGTTGTTCAGTGCGGCATAATGTTGTTCAGTGCGGCATGGTGTTGTTCAGTGCGGGATGGTGTTGTTCAGTGCAGGATGGTGTTGTTCAGTGCGGCATGGTGTTCAGTGCGGGATGGTGTCTTTCAGTGCGGCATGGTGTCGTTCAGTGCGGCATGGTGTCTTTCAGTGCGGCATGGTGTCGTTCAGTGAGGCATGGTGTTGTTCAGTGCGGCATGGTGTTGTTTAGTGCGGCATGGTGTTGTTTAGTGCGGCATGGTGTTGTTCAGTGCGGGATGGTGTTGTTCAGTGTGGCATGGTGTTCAGTGCGGCATGGTGTTGTTCAGTGCGGTATCGTGTTGTTCAGTGCGGTAACGTGTTTCTCAGTGCGGTATCGTGTTGTTCAGTGCAGTATCGTTGTGTTGTTCGTATTGTGTTGTGTTGTTCGTAATGTGTTGTGTTGTTCGTATTGTGTTGTGTTGTTCGTATTGTGTTGTGTTGTTCGTATTGTGTTGTGTTGTTCATATTGTGTTGTTCATATTGTGTTGAGTTGTTCGTATTGTGTTGTGTTGTTCGTATTGTGTTGCCTTTAACACTTAGCCTCTAACACTTAGCCTCTAACACTTAGCCTCTAACACTTAGCCTCTAACACTTAGCCTCTAGCATCTAGAAGGTAAATAAATAGGAAGGAAGGACTCACCGGTGACGTCTTCGCCCACGTCCAAGCGTTGTACTTTGTATTTTCATCCTTCTGACAGTGGAAAACATAGCCAACAAACACCGTGGAACCTAAACGAATGAAAGAAAACTATCATTTGGCCACAACCAACATTCACAGATACAACACAATGTGACGTGCGGGGTTGAGGTTAAAGGTTGAGTGAAGGGCCCTCGTTTTAAACTACTTTTTTGAAAAGGATTGGGAACAAGTAAGACGTATTTAATTTATTTAATGGGAAGTAGTAAGAGCTATTGAATTTAATCTATGTATTATATTCTATTGTATTGTATTCTGTTGTATTCTTTTGGATTGTATTCACACTAACCCCACTAAAACTTCAGCCCACAAAAACTCGCCTCTGGCGCCTAGCCTCTGGCACTTAGCCTCTAACACTTAGCCTTTAACACTTAGCCTTTAACACTTAGCCTTTAACACTTAGCCTTTAACACTTAGCCTTTAACACTTAGCCTAGAAGGTGAATAAATAGGGTTAAAGGTTGAGTGAAGGGCCCTCGTTTTAAACTACTGTTTTGAAAAGGAGTGGGAACAAGTAAGACGTATTTAATTTATTTAATGGGAAGTAGTAAGACTTATTAAATTTATTTAATCTACTTTTCTTCCCAGGCAAAATTTGATGTGCTGCAATTCCAAATTTCCAAAGTGAATGAAGGAATGAAGTCCTTTAAATTATGATTTTGTATAAATACTAGGCATTAACACAAAATCGACGGCACAAAATGGGCAGACTTTACTTGTTTGAAAAGGACTGGTTACAAGACAGACTTTTTTAATTTATTTAATGGGAAGAAGACTTAGTTTAATTGATCTATTTTTGTTCCCTGGCAAAATTCGATTTGCTGCAATTCCAAATTTCCAAAGTGAATGAAGGCAAGAAGTCGTTTAAATTATGATTTTGTTTAAATACTAGGCATGGACACAAAATCTACGGCACAAAATGGGCAGACTTTACTTGTTTGAAGAGGACTGGTTACAAGACAGACTTTTCTGATTTATTTAATGGGAAGAGGACTTATTTAGTTTATTTAATCTATTTTTGTTCCCTGGCAAAATTGGATTTGCTGAAATTGTATTTTGCCAAATCTCGATTTGAGACCTGATAGGAAGTATTAAACGCTTAGTTAAATCAATACAAGTTGGTAATAAGAGCGAGTAATGTTGGTTGAACCGATGAATGAAGGTTGAAAGCAATTTAAATTATGACTTTGTATAAATACTAGATATTAACAGAACATCTACTGCGCGAAATGGGCAGAGTTTACTTGTTTGAGAAGGAGTGGCTTATTCAAAACTAAGATTTATGTAATCTGTTTGTTCCCAGGCAAAATTGGATGTGATGCAATTCCAAATTTCACCACATGATGGTGCCCAAATTTGACTTCATAGGACATATTAAACACTTAGCTTGTTATTATGTTCAAGGTAATCAGATTTGTTTATCATTCTAATGGCCTCTTCAAAACTATTCTGGATTACTACTTTGGATCTATTCTACATTACTTGGCAACAACATACTCTGTAACAGATTAGGCAGTATAATCACATATGTTAACTTGAGAGTGCCCACACTCAATCTACTTATCGTGATGTGTTAAATCAATTACTGTTAGACATTATTTGTCTGATAATCTACCAAATCTTTGAATTGAAGAATTTGTGATTTAATTAATAGCTTGTTCAGGGTAATCAGACTTGTATATAATTCTAATGGCCTTCTTTTGAAAACTATTCTGAATTACAACTTTGGATCTTATATTACTTTGCAACATTCTACTCGGTGACAGATTAGGCAGTATAATCACATATGTTAACTTCAGTGCCCATACTGTATTTATTTATGGTTATTTGTTAAATCAAGTACTGTTAGACATGAAATAGGAAGTGTTTAACATAAATGTTATGGCTACTCACCATTGTAGCTCGCTCCTGGTCAATGATATGAGCCTCTTCTTGCAGTGGAAAACTTGCAGCCAACAAACACCGTGGAACCTAAAGGAATGAAATTAAACATTAACATTTCGCCTGGACAAACATTCACACGTACAACGCAACGCGGCTACACTTCTGCTATTACAAACGTAAATCTCCTTAAACACAACGAGTGTTACTTACCGTGTACGCTCTAGGCAAAATTGGATGTGATGCAATTCCAAATCTATCTGAAACGGCAGTTAAAAGTAGAGTTACATCAAGTTTTCTTTTTTAATCAACACAATCATTTACAACCGTTGACCAGAAAGAATCGTCGAAATTCGACGTCCCCCACAAACGCCACGCTCACTCGCTTTTCAGGGCAACAAAAGTACTTCTTTTTAAAAACGATGAGTTGTACTTACCGTGTACGCTCTGGACGGTCCAGTTGCAAGCAGAAAATAAAAATATTTCTCTTGTTAGTCGTATGTTACCATCCGCTGTGTCTTTGTCAACATCGCCGCCATTTTCCTACTTCCTGCTGCGAGCCACGCCCACGGATTTAAATTTGGGCGGAAGCTCTTTCCATTGGCGTCGTTTTCGCGTATAGCAAATCCGATTGGTTGGGAAGGGGGCACGGTTATGCAGCCGAGGGGTCCTGTGATCGGTGGGATGTAAAGTAGGCGTCGACGTCACGTCCGCGTCACGTGACCACGACGTGGCAGACGTCATATAGCCACCGCTGTTTTGTTTAGTAGACTTACAGTTGTTATGCATTGACATAATGGCGCACACACCAAATAGATTTAAATAAATTAAATAATTCTTCTGCCCACTCTCTTTTAAACAAGTTAACTCTCCCCGCGGATTTGAATTCCGGCGAAAGTTACGCCCATCGACGTCACGTATGTCACGTGACCACGACGTGGCAGATGTCATATAGCAACCGCTGTTTTGTTTAGTAGATTTACAGTTGTTATGCATTGGCATAATGGTGTGCACTCAAAATAGATTTAAATAAATTAAATATTTCTTCTGCCCACTCCCTTTTAAACAAGTTAACTCTGCCCACGTCCATTGACGTCTTGTCTGCGTCACGTGACCACGACGTAGCGACGTCATATAGTAACCGCTGTTTTGATCAGTAGACTTAGTTATTATGCGTTGACATAATGGCGCACTGGTTAGCATGGCCACCTCTTAAGCATGATGTTGCGGGTTCGACGCCTGATCAATGTTAGCATGGAGTGAGCTGAAGTGCATGGCGCTGAAGATTTGAATCTTTGAAATGCGCTGAGGTCTGACATATCAGGCAGAATGGTTTGCCATCACGTTCAACAAAAAATAGAAACTTTCCCACTCTGATTAAAACGTCCTGTGTTCATCTACGTATTTTCGTTTTGCTGTGCATCTTTTCCCTGCCATTTCGAGAGCCCAATTGACACTCATAGTTTAAAGAAATGTGTTTGCCCATCCTACTTTGTGGAATTTCACCACATGCGCTTTTGACCAAAATACCAAATTGAACTCAAGTGAAGCCAACACGCACAACCCCCCCCCCCCCCCCCCCCCACACACACACACACACAAATGTTGATATGAACATAAAAGAGCCGCATGCGGTTCGGGAGTTGCGGCTTGGCCAAACCTGTACTATACAACTTTATTTGTATAAAATTTTCACAACAGCTGTCACACAAACAAAGCGGGAAAAACCGAAGACGTGCGTGTTCCGCCCACGCTGGATTTATTTGCACCTTTGAAAAGACACCGTATTGCCGCAGATGTGGCAAAGAGTACTTTTGGGCATCTGAGACGGAAGGATGTCCAAAGCATCACGTCACCTGCTCTGGTAGGCATGGTGGTGGGACGTTGAGGTCAACCGCTTTGGGGTTGGCTGAATCTTTGATCGCAGGATGCCACACACTTGAAGACAGAAGCAGAAAAGCAGAGCTAAATGCAAAATGTACTCACCGGTGACTCCAATTTTTTTCCCCCCTGAAGAAACAGCTGGACGGGTGGCCCCGGCTGGCCAGTGGGACTCTTGTTATTCTGACCCTTTTTAGTGCGCGTTTGGGGCAACAACCGTTTTTTGTGGCGCTCTCTTCTGGTTCAAAAGTGCCCTGCATGTGAATTTGCTTTTCCTGCCTTCTGATTGGATGAGCGCCGGTGTGACGCGGTGCCTTTGTCACCGTGGCGGGGGGTATACGTTGGCATCGGAGCGTCTGCCAACGTCTGAGACCGGCTGGCAGTGTATCGGAGGTGTCGAGTGCGGTGCCGCTGGAGCTCACTCACCAGCTGGTGTTAGGGCCACAGAATGAAGGCCAAGGAGAAGAATAGAAAGAGAAACAGAAACTTCTCCTCCAATTGTTTGATTTGTCTCTTCTGAGCTTCGATGAATTCTTTCAGCTCTTTGTTCCTCTAGGACGGACAAATGGAAAGTGGCATTCAAAAGCCAGTAAGCGTGCAAGTAAGTGCCGGGCTGGCTTTGGGCCCTTACCTGTTGCGCGCTGTGCAGCAGATCCATTCTCTCGGAGGATGCAAGCGTCGCGCTCCCTCAACTCGCACATCAGGGCTCGCTTCCATTGGTCCACGGCGCTCCTAAGCTCTTCTCTCTGATCCGCCGTCAGCACGTCATTCACGCCAGCGTGGCTGGCTTTTTCGCCGTCCGTGGCGGGGCAGTCCCGCTGCGGTAGCGCCTCGTACAACATGGCCTCCAGCTCCAGGATCCTCTGGGCCGCAATCCTCGTCCATCAGTGGTCCGGCGGGAGATTTGAGGGCGGCTTACCTTATGAGCCTGGTCCATGGAACACTTCCTGAAGTCCAACTCTTCATCCAGGTAGCCCTTCTGCTTGCAGAACATATCCTAGCACAGCTCAAGGTCAGAATTGTTGGGGCACATTGCCGGAGTTCCCCTTGGCTGATGTCGCGTGTCTGTCTACCTTCTCACTTTCAATGTCCAACATCTTCTGTTGAAGTGCTGACTTGGTCACTTTGATGTATTCTAACCACTGAGGAAAGGCTGCTGTCACATAAGCAGAATGCGAGAGCGTGCGTGGACGTGCGCGTTACCTTCTCGGCTAGGGTGAGAAGGGTCCTGGCGTGAATCACGACCACCTGCTCCTCGTTGGTGAGATTCTGCAAGAGCCCAAAGGCACAGCGTCAACAAGCTTCTTTCAGCGCAAAGCCTTCCAAAAGTCACATTTGAGCCGCCGAGTCTCGTGGAGTGCGAACATAAGGAGTTCGACATACACTTACGGCGTTATAGCCCAGGATGTCCAGCTTCTTCATCAGATCACTGATGACGATGTCCGGGGGAAAGGCGCAAGGAGCAATGTAAGGTGTTCTGGGACCTCGGGTTAAGGTTAGGGTTGCGAGGGACGCCTTACGTACGCTCACGCCCTCGGCCTCGCAGTAGATCTGCAAAGGGCTGAGGCCGTCTGGGAAAAGGACTTGCAGAAACTTCAAGACGGGGGAGCGCCACTCCCTCTCCTGAAAGGCAGAGGCATGCATCCGTCCGTCCGTCCGTCCGTCCGTCACATCTCTGGCCTCAACACGCTTGTGCGAGTCTTCCCACCTCCAGCTCCAGGATGCGGAACTCAAGCAGTTCGTTTTGGTCTCGGATATCCTGGATGTCCTCTTTCAGACGCGCTTCTTCCGCCTCCATCCGCCTGACCTGAAAAGACAGTCAGACCTCATCTGCGGGGCTTCCCGACGGGTGTGACGCCAAGCGACTCCGCCCAGCGCCTTTCTTTCCGTCACCTTTTTGGCCAACTGCTGATTGCTCTGACGCAGCAGCTGCTTCTCCTCCACCCACTTGACATTCTAGAAGAGACAAACGCGTGGACAGCTTTGGAATGTTGTGTCATTTTCATCCACAAATTCTTTGGTTGACTGGAAAATGACATTTGCTTTTCTCCGCGTTTTCCCAGCCACGTTCGGGGGGGGGGGTTGGTCCAGTAATGCCAGACGAATGAGTGACTGAAGAATGTAGCTATTTTGTCTGAGAAAAAGGTGTGCTCATTGATGAGCTTACCTGTCCTTGTTGCTTCAGCGCTGACTCCAGATCTGCTACTCTGCTTTGATAGTGACCCATTTCTACCATCAGCTTTTCTCTGGTCTGAAAGGAGGAGGAGGGAGGCTCCTCCTCCTCCTTTCAGACCAGAGAACACCCGAGGCTGGGTGAGAACGGGGAGGCTGCGACCCGGCCGGGGGTTGCGGGAAGGGGCGCCACCTTGATCTCCTTCTCGGCGTCGTAGTCCCCTTCGCTGGTCTGGGCTAGCAGAGCGTAGGCTCGTTGCAGCGCTTGATATTCTTGCGTCAGCTGGCGGTAGCGAAGCTCCGCCTCTTCATGCGCACACCAATGCAACACAGCACTAGTACCAGAATCAGTCAGACCGGCGACAAAGCACCCGCGACGCAAAGACGAGTCCGATTCCAGGCTGAAGAGGAATGTTTGGTGCCAATACGCTGGCAGAAATGGCGGGCTACCTCTTCGGGTTCCGTGTCGGGGGTTCTGTCGGTGTGAAAAGACAAGGACGATCCGTCCGGGTCCACCAACACGTCTTCGTCGTAGCCGTAAAATGTTTCGATGACCTGCGGGCGCGGAAGCAAACATCTCTCTGAACAAACTGAAGCGACACCTCACGATGAATCGACGAGAGGAACGATAGCGAGAAAAAGGCCATTTCATCTTGCGCAACACCAAGCAGCCGCAAACAAACAGACTCACCTTGCAGGACCTCACGCTTTGTTCCTCCTCAGAGATTCTCGACGTCGGTATCGTAGCAGCAAATCTCTCTCCTGTCGACACAAATAATCCGCCTTTGAGATTCTTTGGATGCAAAGGGAACGAACGGCTCCGGCGCAGAAACAAACGCGACTCACAATGACATTTCTGACATGAGCTCCTGTCTCCAGAGCCTGAAAAACACGTCACCGGCGATGATTGGAGGGACGCTCGTCTTTTCCAAAAGTGACAACTACAGGGTGTGTCAGGGTTTTCCAGATTATCTTTATCGTATCATTGTGTTGCTTTGACTTTGACTGCGACCTGTAATAAATAATATTATTTATCCCTTATTTATCCCTATCGCTTATCCCTTCCTACACAAAGTCGTAAAACACCCCTTGCTATGTTTTGACTAGAGGTCAAGGGCTTCCTCTATTCAATCCACTCTTACACCCACCCTGTTTCTCTTAATTAAAATGCTCGTGCAGGAGCCGAGAGTCAGACTTCATTCGTACAACGGATGGACTCTCCACCTGCAGGTGTCCAAAAGAACTTACTTGTCTCCCGTGTGGTTCTTGCAAAATAAGTTGGAGCGAGCGCAACTCTAACAGGGTGCATTTTGCCACTAGCTGCCTACGGACAATGACGTCGCGCTCGCGGCTCATGGTTGACGGGCTGAGCAGCCGGGCAAGTCCGTCGTTTTCAGCGCACAGCGAGTGGCAAAGGCGCTGACAAAACGGGAGCTTTGAGCTGCTGAAAACGGCAAAACAAGTCTAAAGCGTGTTCAAACGCGTGCGCACAATGCTCCTGCTTGAAAGGTCGGAATTTAAGGGGCCAATTTTTTGGATGGCGGCCGCCGGCCAAGCTTTGGACGGAAAAGGTTTCCTGGCGACAGCGAGCGAGCGCGGCGCTGCCGTACGTGCACCGAGTCGCCTGCCTGAAGACCTTGGACAAGTCGTCGATGATGTGCCGCTGCTCCACAACTTGAAGGAACTCCATTTCACCGTCCTGCTGGCCGCAACCGCGGTCCAGGTCATTGAGCGAACTAGGCCTTCTCTGTGGAACACAAATGCAGTGGACTCTGTTGGCACGCCGCCGTTGTCCGCGTCGACTTACCAAGCTTGCCATCTCCTCGTTCTCCTGGGTGACAAAGCGCACTTTGTTTTCAAGGCGACACAGCACCAGCGAGAGTTCTTCATTCTTCCTGCTCAGGCGTTTGTTTTTGTACAGGAGTGGCAGAAACTGGCTTTCTGTTTCTCTCAGTCGCTTTAGCTGCAAGCATGAAGTGCGGGATGTGAAAGACGCACAACACGCGGGCCAGAACGTATCCATTCCTTTTGCATCGGTTTGAACGGAATCGTGGCTTTGGCTCCCAATAAAAGACATCTACCAGGCAACCGACTCGCCGCGCCGCTCAACTAATAAGCAAGCGCAATGGGTGCCTCGCTGGATGGCGCGCATCAAACGTAGCGCAAACCTTCAAGCGTGCCGTCAATAAATTACCAGTTCATTGCGCTCTTCAGAAAGCAGGGCGTTTCGATCCTCCAGTTTCCTGATGACTGCGCTGAGCTCAGCGATTTTCAGATGAAACCGTCGCGTGTCCCGATCCTCCTGAGACTGAAAACGCCCCGCAACACACACACACAAGCACTCGTTCAAAGTTCAAAACTGTTTTTGTGCTACCTTCCTCCAGCAACGAACTAAGTCATGCGTACTGCAAGTGTGTGATGAGGTGGCTTATGCAATGAAGAGGATTGCTAGTAGCGGCGTTGACCCCACTTCCAGGGTAGTTTAGGCCCGCCCTTTGGGAATCCCTCAGGGCAGCGATCTGCTGCTCGGCAGCCTGAGTCTGCAGCTGAAGGCGGTGGACGTGGCCGGCCCCAGGGCTTCATCCAAAACACTAACCGCTCTGTCTTTCAGCTTGATCTCATCCGTCTGGATGTACAAACGGGGAGCGCTCAGGCAGGCGGGCAAACTCATTTGCCAGAATTGTGACAAAAACAAAGAGAGCAACCGGCCAATTTTTTTCTTGAATCGACTAGAACACCTTTGCTGTGACAAAAGCGAAGCGAGCAACCGGACATTTTCTTCTTGTGAAATAGAATAGAATAGAATGCCTTAGGTGTCATTGCACTGCAGGTATACAACGAAATTGGGAACATAGCCACGCACCGCGCATCTGATCAGTCCTACCAGTCGGCGGATCTCCCTCTCGCAGTCTCTCTTGGTTCGGCTCAGCTCCTCCCGATGCTGGTGATGAGCCGATCGGAGCTCGGCCGCTCGGGACTGCCAGGCCTGCTGGGCCGCTGCCAGGGCTTCTTCCGCGCTCCTGGTGGAGGCGACACCGCTCGGTCTCCCGACACCGCCGCGTCTCCTCCACCTCCGCCAGCAAAGCGCCCCCCCTCCTCACCTGAGCAGACATTGCGCCACACCGGGCCGTTGAGACCGCAACGGAGCGCCGCGACGCTTACTGGGGACAAGCTACACAATACGGTAGCGGCCGCATCGAAGCCCGACGTGGCGTGCGGATAGTCAGACACGGATAGAGCGGATCACCTTGTCCATGGAGCCGTCCCTCAGGCTGAGGACCAAGGCATTCAGTCGCTGGATCTCTCCATCTTCGATTTTGATCACTCTCATCAGCTCCATTTCATTCTGCCGCAGTAATGTCTCCCTGGTAATGGCTAACTCTTTCTGCTTCTCCTCATGGAGTTTGCTTTTGAGTTCCGTCATGGCGGCGGTGGCACGGTGGTGCTCCGCCCGCAGGTCCTGACTTCTCTCTCTCTCCAGACAGCTGACCTGACATGACTTAGACTTAGACTTAGACAAACTTTATTGTCATCTTGCACATGGTGCATACAAAACGAAATTCCGTTGCATACGTCTTACAACAAAGTAGTGATATTGCAGTTGAATAGAAGTAACATATCCTATGAAAATGTATATATATACATATACTATATATATATATATATATATATATATATATATATATATATATATTAAAAATAAGTATAAAGTGCAGCAGTGATAATTATGCAATAGTGCAAGTAGGCAAAACAGTATTCAAGAGTGTGCAGAGGAATGCTAAACCATGTATTAAACTTCTATTTAAAGGGTTTATACAAGTTCAGTAAAGTTGGTAGTGCGAGATAGTGCAAGATAGAGGTCCGTAGTGTCATAAAGTACAGTTCTGTGAATGTGTGATGCAGAGTTCAGTTTAGAGCTCAACAGTTCTAGTGTTCAACAGTCTGATGACAGCAGGGAAAAAGCTGTTGCAGAACCTGGTGGACCTGCAGCGGATGCTGCAAACCTCTTCCCAGAGGGCAGCAGGGAGAACAGTCCATGGTGGGGGTGTGATGGGTCATTGATGATGTTACGGGCACGGGACATGCAGCGCTGAGATGAAATGTCCTGAATGGAGGGAAGAGGAGCCCCTATGATCCTCTCTGCTGTCCTCACCACTCTCCTCACGTTCTTCCAATCGGAGGCGGTGCAGCCTCCACACCACACAGAGAGACAGCTTGTCAGAATGCTCTCTATGGTGCTCCTGTAGAACGTCCTCATGATGGGTGGGGGCAGGTGGGCTCTCCTCATCCTCCGCAGGAAGTACAAGCGCTTCTGTGCCCTCTTGACCAGTGCCGTAGTGTTCATAGTCCAGGTGAGGTCTTTTGTGATGTGGACCCCCAGGAATTTGGTGCTGCTGACCACCTCCACAGCTGAGCTGTTGATGATCAGTGGAGCGTGGTGAGGCTGTTTTTTCCTGAAGTCGACGATGATCTCCTTCATCTTCTCCTCATTCAGGATCAGGCTGTTTTCTCTGCACCAGCCCACCAGCTGCTCCACCTCCTCTCTGTAGTCCAGGTCGTTGTTGTCTCTGATGAGCCCCACCACCGTTGTGTCGTCTGCTGACTTCACGATGTGATTGGTGGTGAACCTGAGGACGCAGTCGTGTGTCATCAGGGTGCACAGCAGGGGGCTCAGGACGCAGCCCTGAAGGGAGCCTGTGCTGAGGGTGATGACATCAGAGGTGTTCTGTCCGACCCGGACTGACTGAGGTCTGTTGGTGAGGAAGTCTAGCAGCCAGTTGCGAAGGGGGGTGTTGAAGCCCAGGTGTTCCAATTTTCCTACCAGATGCTGTGGGATGATGGTGTTAAACGCTGAGCTGAAGTCCAGGAACAGCCTCCGCACATGGGTGTTCTTCTCCTCCAGGTGAGCCAGGCTCAGGTGAAGAACGGAGGAGATGGCTTCCTGAGTGGAGCGGTTTTGCCGGTCGGCAAACTGGAACGGGTCAAATAATAGGGGGAGTCTGGAAACGATGTGACCTTTAAGCAGCCTTTCGAAGCACTTCATCATAACCGGAGTCAGTGCAACAGGCCGGTAATCATTAAATGAGGTGATTTGAGGTTTCTTCGGCACCGGAATGATGGAGGCAGTCTTAAAGCACGCCGGCACTGTGGCTTGGCCCAGCGAGGTGTTAAAAATGTCTGTGATGACCCCAGCCAGATGACTTGCACATTCCCTGAACACACGCCCAGGAATGTTGTCCGGGCCAGGGGCCTTACAGGGGTTGACTCTCCTCAGGGTCTTCAACACATCGGCGGAGTCAAGGCAGAGTACCTCCTCTTCCTGATGGGGGACAGTTTTAACTGCTGGAGTGCCGTTTAGTGCCTCGAACCTCCCAAAGAAGTTATTTAGACCATTTAGAAAGTCAGCATCAACTACACCCACCGGGGGGGGGGGGAGGGTGAGTTGTCGTCTGTAATCGCCCGTATGCCTTGCCACATACTCCTGATGTTTTTGACGTCGTGGAAACGATCCTGAAATTTTCGACTGCGGTCTCGCTTCGCTATTCTGATGGCACGGTTCAAGTTGGCTCTCGCTGTCCTCAGTGTCTCCTTGTCGCCAGACTTGAAGGCAGAGTTCCGCGCTCGTAGCGTTTGACGTACCTCCTCAGTCATCCAGGGTCGTTGGTTGCCCCGGGTGATGATATTCTTAGTGGTGCTGACGTCCTCGGTGCATTTGTTGATGTAGGCTGACACAGTCATGGCACACGCATGTCTAATCTACATCGGGAAAACTGGGAGGGAGGGAGGCAGGCAGGGAGGCAGGCAGGGAGGCAGGCAGTGTCTGTCTGTTGAGGTTTTCACCTTGTTCTTCTCCTGCTGAAGTTCTAACTGGACGTCCATCAGTTTGGTTCTCAGCTCGTCATTGGCGGCCTGAAGGGCGTCCGTTCGCTCCGCCTTGGCCCGCCCTGCCGGAGCTCGTTTGGACATCTCTTACTCGAGTCTCGCCCGGTCGTCAGTCAGAGATCACAACATTTGTACCTGGAGAGCACAAACGCAGCGCTGTTTTCCACTGGCTTCGAACTCAACTTCAATCGGTACCGTAACTTACAACATCATAAACATAGAACTAGCTTGACTTATTCATTGAATAAATGCATTTGGTTCTTCAAAACTGCATCACGCAACATAGCGTGACCGAGACGGCCGTTATCCACCTGCGTGAAGTTATTTGGTGAAATGAATGAGATGTTTAAGACACCATCGTTCTGTCTCTATGTAGATGAAGGGAAATAATCGATTGCTGAAGGTCCAAAGGTGTTGTGATAAACAAATAAACATATTAGTGATTAGTGACATATTTGTGATAAACATATTAGGCAGGATAATCACATATGTTAACGTGACTGCCCACACTGTATTTATTTATGGTTATTTGTTAAATCGAGTACTGTTAGACATGAAATAGGAAGTGTTTAACATAAATGGAAGACGAAAGGGGTACTCACCATTGTAGCTCCTGCTGGTCAATGATACGAGCCTCTTCTTGCAGTGGAAAACATACAGCCAACAAACACCGTGGAACCTAAAGGAATGAAATTAAACATTAACATTTAGCCTAAACCAACATTCACAGATACAACGCAACGCAAACTACACAAACGTAAATCTTTTTAAACACAATGAGTTGTACTTACCGTGTACGCTCTAGACGGTCCACTTGCAAGCAGAAAATAAAGATATTTCTGTTGATAATCGTCGTGTTTGTATCCGGTGTCTCGCTCAAGGCCATTGCGCCCACAGATTTGAATTTTGGCGAGAGTTCAGCCTATTGACGTCATTTCCGCGGTGTAATACCCGCATATCTGAAACGGCAAAGTTAAGAGTAGAGTTAAATAAAGTTTTTAGTCAACGCAATAATTTACAACCGTTGACCAGTCGAAATAATCGTCGAAATTTGGCGTCTGTGGCTGGAAGCAGACGCCGAGTTCGACATTCCTCCCAAACGCCACACTCCCTCGCTTTTCAGGGCTAAAAAAAAACAGTTGTAATTACCTTGTACGCTCTAGACGGTCAAGTTGCAAGCTGAAAAAAAAAATATTTGCCTTGTAAGTCATCGTGTTACTAACCGCTGTGTCTTGTTTGCCAGAATTGCCGCTTTCCTACTTCCTGTTGCAAGCCACGCCCACGGATTATAATTTTGCCGTGAGTTCCGCCTATTGACGTCATGTCCGCGTCACATGACTGCGACGTAATATTATCTAAAACTGTTTGTGCGGTATTGTGTTGTTCTGTGCGGTATTGTGTTATTCTGTGCGGCGTCGTGTTGTTCTGTGCGGCGTCGTGTTGTTCAGTGCGGCATGGTGTTGTTCAGTGCGGCATGGTGTTGTTCAGTGCGGCATGGTGTTGTTCAGTGCGGCATGGTGTTGTTCAGTGCGGCATAATGTTGTTCAGTGCGGCATAATGTTGTTCAGTGCGGCATGGTGTTGTTCAGTGCGGCATGGTGTTGTTCAGTGCGGCATGGTGTTGTTCAGTGCGGCATAATGTTGTTCAGTAAGCCATAATGTTGTTCAGTGCGGCATGGTGTTGTTCAGTGCGGGATGGTGTTGTTCAGTGCGGCATGGTGTTGTTCAATGCGGCATGGTGTTGTTCAGTGCGGGATGGTGTTGTTCAGTGCAGGATGGTGTTGTTCAGTGCGGCATGGTGTTGTTCAATGCGGCATGGTGTTGTTCAGTGCGGCATGGTGTTGTTCAGTGCGGCATGGTGTTGTTCAGTGCGGCATGGTGTTGTTCAGTGCGGCATGGTGTTGTTCAGTGCGGCATGGTGTTGTTCAGTGCGGCATGGTGTTGTTCAGTGCGGCATGGTGTTGTTCAGTGTGGGATGGTGTTGTTCAATGCGGGATCGTGTTGTTCAGTACGGGGTGGTGTTGTTCAGTGCAGGATGGTGTTGTTCAGTGCAGGATGGTGTTGTTCAGTGCGGCATGGTGTTGTTCAATGCAGGATCGTGTTGTTCAGTGCAGCATGGTGTTGTTCAGTGCAGCATGGTGTTGTTCAGTGCGGCATGGTGTTGTTCAATGCGGCATGGTGTTGTTCAGTGCGGGATGGTGTTGTTCAGTGCGGCATGGTGTTTTTCAGTGCGGCATAATGTTGTTCAGTGCAGCATGGTGTTGTTCAGTGCAGGATGGTGTTGTTCAGTGCAGGATGGTGTTGTTCAATGCGGCATGGTGTTGTTCAGTGCGGGATGGTGTTGTTCAGTGCAGGATGGTGTTGTTCAGTGCGGCATGGTGTTGTTCAGTGCGGCATGGTGTTGTTCAGTGCGGCATGGTGTTGTTCAGTGCGGCATGGTGTTGTTCAGTGCGGCATGGTGTTGTTCAGTGCAGGATGGTGTTGTTCAATGCGGGATGGTGTTGTTCAGTGCGGGATGGTGTTGTTCAGTGCAGGATGGTGTTGTTCAGTGCGGCATGGTGTTGTTCAATGCGGCATGGTGTTGTTCAGTGCAGGATGGTGTTGTTCAGTGCAGCATGGTGTTGTTCAATGCGGCATGGTGTTGTTCAGTGCGGCATGGTGTTGTTCAGTGCAGGATGGTGTTGTTCAGTGCGGCATGGTGTTGTTCAATGCGGCATGGTGTTGTTCAGTGCAGGATGGTGTTGTTCAGTGCGGCATGGTGTTGTTCAATGCGGCATGGTGTTGTTCAGTGCGGCATAATGTTGTTCAGTGCGCCATAATGTTGTTCAGTGCGGCATGGTGTTGTTCAGTGCAGCATGGTGTTGTTCAGTGCGGCATGGTGTTGTTCAATGCGGGATCGTGTTGTTCAGTGCGGCATGGTGTTGTTCAGTGCGGCATGGTGTTGTTCAGTGCGGCATGGTGTTGTTCAGTGCAGGATGGTGTTGTTCAGTGCGGCATGGTGTTGTTCAATGCGGGATCGTGTTGTTCAGTGCGGCATGGTGTTGTTCAGTGCGGCATGGTGTTGTTCAGTGCGGCATGGTGTTGTTCAGTGCGGCATGGTGTTGTTCAGTGCGGCATAATGTTGTTCAGTGCGCCATAATGTTGTTCAGTGCGGCATGGTGTTGTTCAGTGCGGGATGGTGTTGTTCAGTGCGGCATGGTGTTGTTCAATGCGGGATCGTGTTGTTCAGTGTGGCATGGTGTTGTTCAGTGCGGCATGGTGTTGTTCAGTGCGGCATGGTGTTGTTCAGTGCGGCATGGTGTTGTTCAGTGCGGCATAATGTTGTTCAGTGCGGCATAATGTTGTTCAGTGCGGCATAATGTTGTTCAGTGCGGCATAATGTTGTTCAGTGCGGCATAATGTTGTTCAGTGCGGCATAATGTTGTTCAGTGCGGGATGGTGTTGTTCATTGCGGCATGGTGTTGTTCAGTGCGGCATGGTGTTGTTCAGTGCGGCATGGTGTTGTTCAGTGCGGCATGGTGTTGTTCAATGCGGCATGGTGTTGTTCAGTTCGGGATGGTGTTGTTCAGTGCGGCATGGTGTTGTTCAGTGCGGCATAATGTTTTTCAGTGCGGCATGTTGTTGTTCAGTGCGGCATGGTGTTGTTCAGTGCAGCATAATGTTGTTCAGTGCGGCATGGTGTTGTTCAGTGCGGAATGGTGTTGTTCAGTGCGGCATGGTGTTGTTCAGTGCGGCATGGTGTTGTTCAGTGCGGCATGGTGTTGTTCAGTGCAGCATGGTGTTGTTCAGTGCGGGATGGTGTTCAATGCGGGATCGTGTTGTTCAGTGCGGCATGGTGTTGTTCAGTGCGGCATGGTGTTGTTCAGTGCGGCATGGTGTTGTTCAGTGCGGCATGGTGTTGTTCATTTCGGCATAATGTTGTTCAGTGCGGCATAATGTTGTTTAGTGCGGCATGGTGTTGTTCAGTGCGGGATGGTGTTGTTCAGTGCGTTATAATGTTGTTCAGTGCGGCATGGTGTTGTTCAGTGCGGCATGGTGTTGTTCAGTGCGGCATGGTGTTGTTCAGTGCGGCATAATGTTGTTCAGTGCGGCATAATGTTGTTCAGTGCGGGATGGTGTTGTTCAGTGCGGGATGGTGTTGTTCAGTGCGGCATGGTGTTCAATGCGGAATGGTGTTGTTCAGTGCAGGATGGTGTTGTTCAGTGCGGCATGGTGTTGTTCAGTGCGGCATAATGTTGTTCAGTGCGGCATGGTGTTGTTCAGTGCGGCATGGTGTTGTTCAGTGCGGCATGGTGTTGTTCAGTGCGGCATGGTGTTGTTCAGTGCGGCATAATGTTCAGTGCGGCATAATGTTGTTCAGTGCGGCATAATGTTGTTCAGTGCGGCATGGTGTTGTTCAGTGCGGGATGGTGTTGTTCAGTGCAGGATGGTGTTGTTCAGTGCGGCATGGTGTTCAGTGCGGGATGGTGTCTTTCAGTGCGGCATGGTGTCGTTCAGTGCGGCATGGTGTCTTTCAGTGCGGCATGGTGTCGTTCAGTGAGGCATGGTGTTGTTCAGTGCGGCATGGTGTTGTTTAGTGCGGCATGGTGTTGTTTAGTGCGGCATGGTGTTGTTCAGTGCGGGATGGTGTTGTTCAGTGTGGCATGGTGTTCAGTGCGGCATGGTGTTGTTCAGTGCGGTATCGTGTTGTTCAGTGCGGTATCGTGTTTCTCAGTGCGGTATCGTGTTGTTCAGTGCAGTATCGTTGTGTTGTTCGTATTGTGTTGTGTTGTTCGTAATGTGTTGTGTTGTTCGTATTGTGTTGTGTTGTTCGTATTGTGCTGTGTTGTTCGTATTGTGTTGTGTTGTTCATATTGTGTTGTTCATATTGTGTTGAGTTGTTCGTATTGTGTTGTGTTGTTCGTATTGTGTTGCCTTTAACACTTAGCCTCTAACACTTAGCCTCTAACACTTAGCCTCTAACACTTAGCCTCTAACACTTAGCCTCTAGCATCTAGAAGGTAAATAAATAGGAAGGAAGGACTCACCGGTGACGTCTTCGCCCACGTCCAAGCGTTGTACTTTGTATTTTCATCCTTCTGACAGTGGAAAACATAGCCAACAAACACCGTGGAACCTAAACGAATGAAAGAAAACTATCATTTGGCCACAACCAACATTCACAGATACAACACAATGTGACGTGCGGGGTTGAGGTTAAAGGTTGAGTGAAGGGCCCTCGTTTTAAACTACTTTTTTGAAAAGGATTGGGAACAAGTAAGACGTATTTAATTTATTTAATGGGAAGTAGTAAGAGCTATTGAATTTAATCTATGTATTATATTCTATTGTATTGTATTCTGTTGTATTCTTTTGGATTGTATTCACACTAACCCCACTAAAACTTCAGCCCACAAAAACTCGCCTCTGGCGCCTAGCCTCTGGCACTTAGCCTCTAACACTTAGCCTTTAACACTTAGCCTTTAACACTTAGCCTTTAACACTTAGCCTTTAACACTTAGCCTTTAACACTTAGCCTAGAAGGTGAATAAATAGGGTTAAAGGTTGAGTGAAGGGCCCTCGTTTTAAACTACTGTTTTGAAAAGGAGTGGGAACAAGTAAGACGTATTTAATTTATTTAATGGGAAGTAGTAAGACTTATTAAATTTATTTAATCTACTTTTCTTCCCAGGCAAAATTTGATGTGCTGCAATTCCAAATTTCCAAAGTGAATGAAGGAATGAAGTCCTTTAAATTATGATTTTGTATAAATACTAGGCATTAACACAAAATCGACGGCACAAAATGGGCAGACTTTACTTGTTTGAAAAGGACTGGTTACAAGACAGACTTTTTTAATTTATTTAATGGGAAGAAGACTTAGTTTAATTGATCTATTTTTGTTCCCTGGCAAAATTCGATTTGCTGCAATTCCAAATTTCCAAAGTGAATGAAGGCAAGAAGTCGTTTAAATTATGATTTTGTTTAAATACTAGGCATGGACACAAAATCTACGGCACAAAATGGGCAGACTTTACTTGTTTGAAGAGGACTGGTTACAAGACAGACTTTTCTGATTCATTTATTGGGAAGAAGACTTATTTAGTTTATTTAATCTATTTTTGTTCCCTGGCAAAATTGGATTTGCTGAAACTGTATTTTGCCAAATCTTGCCTTGAGACCTGATAGGAAGTATTAAACGCTTAGTTAAATCAATACAAGTTGGTAGTAAGAGCGAGTAATGTTGGTTGAACCGATGAATGAAGGTTGAAAGCAATTTAAATTATGACTTTGTATAAATACTAGATATTAACAGAACATCTACTGCGCGAAATGGGCAGAGTTTACTTGTTTGAGAAGGAGTGGCTTATTCAAAACTAAGATTTATTTAATCTGTTTGTTCCCAGGCAAAATTGGATGTGATGCAATTCCAAATTTCACCACATGACGGTGCCCAATTTCGACTTCATAGGACATATTAAACACTTAGCTTGTTATTATGTTCAAGGTAATCAGATTTGTTTATTATTCTAATGGCCTCTTCAAAACTATTCTGGATTACTACTTTGGATCTATTCTACATTACTTGGCAACAACATACTCTGTAACAGATTAGGCAGTATAATCATATATGTTAACTTGAGAGTGCCCACACTCAATCTACTTATTGTGATGTGTTAAATCAATTACTGTTAGACATTATTTGTCTGATAATCTACCAAATCTTTGAATTGAAGAATTTGTGATTTAATTAATAGCTTGTTGTTATGTTCAGGGTAATCAGACTTGTATATAATTCTAATGGCCTTCTTTTGAAAACTATTCTGAATTACAACTTTGGATCTTATATTACTTTGCAACAATCTACTCGGTGACAGATTAGGCAGTATAATCACATATGTTAACTTCAGTGCCCACACTGTATTTATTTATGGTTATTTGTTAAATCAAGTACTGTTAGACATGAAATAGGAAGTGTTTAACATAAATGTTATGGCTACTCACCATTGTAGCTCGCTCCTGGTCAATGATACGAGCCTCTTCTTGCAGTGGAAAACTTGCAGCCAACAAACACCGTGGAACCTAAAGGAATGAAATTAAACATTAACATTTCGCCTCGACCAATTTTCACACGTACAACGCAACGCGGCTACACTTCTGCTATTACAAACGTAAATCTCCTTAAACACAATGAGTGTTACTTACCGTGTACGCTCTAGACGGTCCAGTTGCAAGCAGAAAATAAAGATATTTCTGTTGATAATCGTCACTGCTCAGTGGCTCACGGCCATCGCGCCAACAGATTTGAATTTTGGCGGAGGTTCCGGCAATTACGTCATATCCGCGGCACATGACTGCGACGTAATACCCGCTTATCTGAAACGGCAGTTAAAAGTAGAGTTACATCAAGTTTTCTTGGAACCTAAACGAATGAAAGAAAACTATCATTTGGCCACAACCAACATTCACAGATACAACACAACGTGCGGGGTTGAGGTTAAAGATTGAGTGAAGGGCCCTCGTTTTAAACTACTGTTTTGAAAAGGAGTGGAAACAAGTAAGACGTATTTAATTTATTTAATGGGAAGTAGTAAGACTTATTAAATTTATTTAATCTACTTTTCTTCCCAGGCAAAATTTGATGTGCTGCAATTCCAAATTTCCAAAGTGAATGAAGGAATGAAGTCCTTTAAATTATGATTTTGTATAAATACTAGGCATAAACACAAAATCGACGGCACAAAATGGGCAGACTTTACTTGTTTGAAAAGGACTGGTTACAAGACAGACTTTTTTAATTTATTTAATGGGAAGAAGACTTATTTAGTTTAATTGATCTATTTTTGTTCCCTGGCAAAATTCGATTTGCTGCAATTCCAAATTTCCAAAGTGAATGAAGGAAAGAAGTCGTTTAAATTATGATTTTGTTTAAATACTAGGCATAGACACAAAATCTACGGCACAAAATGGGCAGACTTTACTTGTTTGAAGAGGACTGGTTACAAGACAGACTTTTCTGATTTATTTAATGGGAAGAGGACTTATTTAGTTTATTTAATCTATTTTTGTTCCCTGGCAAAATTGGATTTGCTGAAATTGTATTTTGCCAAATCTCGATTTGAGACCTGATAGGAAGTATTAAACGCTTAGTTAAATCAATACAAGTTGGTAATAAGAGCGAGTAATGTTGGTTGAACCGATGAATGAAGGTTGAAAGCAATTTAAATTATGACTTTGTATAAATACTAGATATTACCAGCTCAGTGGCCTAGTAGTAGAGTGTCCGCCCTGAGACTGGAAGGTTGTGGGTTCAAACCCCGGCCGGGTCATACCAAAGACTATAAAAATGGGACCCATTGCCTCCCTGCTTGGCACTCAGCATTAAGGGTTGGAATTGGGGGGTTAGATCACCAAATGATTCCCGAGCGCGGCACCGCTGCTGCTCACTGCTCCCCTCTCCCCCAGGGGATGGATCAAAATCACATGGGGATGGGTTAAATGCAGAGGACAAATTTCACCACACCCAGATGTGTGTGTGACGATGATCATTGGGACTTTAACTTTAACTTTAACTTTAACAGAACATCTACTGCGCAAAATGGGCAGAGTTTACTTGTTTGAGAAGGAGTGGTTTATTCAAAACTAAGATTTATGTAATCTGTTTGTTCCCAGGCAAAATTGGATGTGATGCAATTCCAAATTTCACCACATGATGGTGCCCAATTTTGACTTCATAGGACATATTAAACACTTAGCTTGTTATTATGTTCAAGGTAATCAGATTTGTTTATCATTCTAATGGCCTCTTCAAAACTATTCTGGATTACTACTTTGGATCTATTCTACATTACTTGGCAACAACATACTCTGTAACAGATTAGGCAGTATAATCACATATGTTAACTTGAGAGTGCCCACACTCAATCTACTTATCGTGATGTGTTAAATCAATTACTGTTAGACATTATTTGTCTGATAATCTACCAAATCTTTGAATTGAAGAATTTGTGATTTAATTAATAGCTTGTTCAGGGTAATCAGACTTGTATATAATTCTAATGGCCTTCTTTTGAAAACTATTCTGAATTACAACTTTGGATCTTATATTACTTTGCAACAATCTACTCGGTGACAGATTAGGCAGTATAATCACATATGTTAACTTCAGTGCCCACACTGTATTTATTTATGGTTATTTGTTAAATCAAGTACTGTTAGACATGAAATAGGAAGTGTTTAACATAAATGTTATGGCTACTCACCATTGTAGCTCGCTCCTGGTCAATGATACGAGCCTCTTCTTGCAGTGGAAAACTTGCAGCCAACAAACACCGTGGAACCTAAAGGAATGAAATTAAACATTAACATTTCGTCTCGACCAATTTTCACACGTACAACGCAACGCGGCTACACTTCTGCTATTACAAACGTAAATCTCCTTAAACACAATGAGTGTTACTTACCGTGTACGCTCTAGGCAAAATTGGATGTGATGCAATTCCAAATCTATCTGAAACGGCAGTTAAAAGTAGAGTTACATCAAGTTTTCTTTTTTAATCAACACAATCATTTACAACCGTTGACCAGAAAGAATCGTCGAAATTCGACGTCCCCCACAAACGCCACGCTCACTCGCTTTTCAGGGCAACAAAAGTACTTCTTTTTAAAAACGATGAGTTGTACTTACCGTGTACGCTCTGGACGGTCCAGTTGCAAGCAGAAAATAAAAATATTTCTCTTGTTAGTCGTATGTTACCATCCGCTGTGTCTTTGTCAACATCGCCGCCGTTTTCCTACTTCCTGCTGCGAGCCACGCCCACGGATTTAAATTTGGGCGGAAGCTCTTTCCATTGGCGTCGTTTTCGCGTATAGCAAATCCGATTGGTTGGGAAGGGGGCACGGTTATGCAGCCGAGGGGTCCTGTGATCGGTGGGATGTAAAGTAGGCGTCGACGTCACGTCCGCGTCAGGTGACCACGACGTGGCAGACGTCATATAGCAACCGCTGTTTTGTTTAGTAGACTTACCGTTGTTATGCATTGACATAATGGCGCACACACCAAATAGATTTAAATAAATTAAATAATTCTTCTGCCCACTCTCTTTTAAACAAGTTAACTCTCCCCGCGGATTTGAATTCCGGCGAAAGTTACGCCCATCGACGTCACGTATGTCACGTGACCACGACGTGGCAGATGTCATATAGCAACCGCTGTTTTGTTTAGTAGATTTACAGTTGTTATGCATTGGCATAATGGTGTGCACTCAAAATAGATTTAAATAAATTAAATATTTCTTCTGCCCACTCCCTTTTAAACAAGTTAACTCTGCCCACGTCCATTGACGTCTTGTCTGCGTCACGTGACCACGACGTAGCGACGTCATATAGTAACCGCTGTTTTGATCAGTAGACTTACAGTTATTATGCGTTGACATAATGGCGCACTGGTTAGCATGGCCACCTCTTAAGCATGATGTTGCGGGTT